>NW_024081238.1:0-214891 GCF_003009895.1 Hyaena hyaena | reverse complement strand
TTATTTATTTCTAGGAGAGAGAGAGAGAGAGAGAGACAGCGTGAGCAGGGGAGGGTCAGAGAGAGAGGGAGATACAGACTGAAACAGGCTCCAGGCTCTGAGCTGGCAGTCAGCACAGAGCCCGACGCGGGGCTCGAACCCATGAACCGCGAGATCATGACCTAAGCGAAAGTCGGACGCTTAACTGACCGACTAAGCCACCAGGCGCCCCAACAATTTTTTTTTTTTTGAGAGAGAGAGAGAGAGAGATAGAGAAAGAGAGAGAGGAGGGGAGGGGCAGAGAAAGAGAGAGGGAAGGAGAGAATGTCAAGCAGGCTCTGCATTCTCAGTACAGGGCCTGACATGGGGCTCGAACCCATTAACTAGGAGATCATGACTTGAGCTGAAACCAAGAGTTAGATGCTTAACTGACTAAGCCACCCAGACACCCTTATTGATCAACATTTCTTTGTGCAATGTAGCTTTTGGGGTGGTGGCATGGAATTGAGATGGGGAGGTAGGAAGAAAAATAAAACAAATGGAATTGCCTGGGTAACTAAGTTGGTTAAGCAGCGGACTCTTAATTTTGGCTCAGGTCATGATCTCATCGTTCATGAGTTTGAGTCCTGTGCTGGGCTCCAAGCAGACAACGTGGAGCGTGCTTGGGATTCTCTATCTCTCCTTCTGCCCCTCCCCTACCTGTGCACTAAATAAAAAAATAAATGTAAAAAAATAAAGAGGCTAAAACAAATGGTCAATATATAGTACCTACATATAAAATAAAAGAATTCTTATATGTAGTGAACGTTAAGGAATGGTTTAGAAATCTCAAGTGTGGCTATGGTATTTATGGGTGTACATGTAGGTGTATGTTTTTAGATAACATTTGTTAATTTTATTTTCCAAGTCTTCTTACTAACTTTACCTGTTTTGTACTGTATTCAATAATCAGGTGGTAGATTGCCCTTAAGAAATGACAAAGAGTACCTGTATCCCATTAGTGAAACTAGAGACAGGGCTCCCATCTTTCAACCAGGTCAGACTTGGGGCAGGGATACCTCTGGCTTCACATTCTAACCTCACCAGGTTATTAACCACCACTGCCACCATGTTATTGCTGCCAGAAATCGATGGGGGCACTGAAAAGAAATAAATAAATGTTAACATTACAGAATATTTTACCTCAAAATAATGGGTGTATAGTTGTATTTTCACATGTGGATTTTTGGTGGTTTTGTTTTGTTTTGGTGAGTTCTTTCATATCATTTATTTGAGACTCTAAGCATAGCTATCCTTTGAGACAAGTAGGGCAATTATCAATATTTACAGTTGAGGAAAACCACCCTGCTTAGGAAATCCAGTTTTTAACACCAGCGTGTTTTTATTTGTGGATTTCCAGGTGTGTGTGTGTGTGTGTGTGTCTTCCTCCATTGTATCATGACTACCTCATTATCTTAAAAGCATTATTAGAAATAATAACTTGAAATCTTTCTTTGACCAAAACCTATGATTTTGGCAGACATCATTTACAGAAAAGGCTATTGTCACAAGCAGATAAAATCGCTGATGTCTATTTCAACAGTTCATCTAATTTTTTAAATTTTAATAGTTTATTGTCAAGTTAGCTAACAGTGTATACAGTATAGTCTTGGCTTCAGGAGTATATTCCCGTGATTCATCCCTTACATACAACACCCAATGCTCATCGCAACAAGTGTCCTTCTCAATGCCTGTCTCCCATTTTCCCCACCCCCCTCCCCCATCAACCTCAGTTTGTTCTCTGTATGTAAGAGTCTCTTCTGGTTTGCCTCCCTCTTTCTTTATAACTTATTTTTCCTTCCCTTCCCCTATGGTCTTCTGTTAAGTTTTTCAAATTCCACATAGGAGTGAAAACATAGATGTCTTTATATGACTGATTTATTTCACTTGCCATAATACCTTCCAGTTCTATCCACATTGTTGGAAACGGCAAGATGCCATTCTTTTTCATTGCCAAGTAGTATTCCATTGTTTACATATGTTGCATCTTCTGTAGCCATTCATTAGTTCATGGACATTTGGGCTCTTTCCACAATTTGGCTATTGTTGATAGTGTTGCTATAAACATTGGGGTACATGTGCCCCTATGAATCAGCACTCTTGTAACCTTTGGATAAATTCCTAGTAGTGCTATTGCTGGGTCATAGGATAGTTCTATTGTTAATTTTTTGAGGAATCTCCACACTGTTCTCCAGAGTGGCCACACCAGTTTGCATTCCCACCGACAGTGAAAGAGGGTTCCCCTTTCTCCACATCCTAGTCAATACCTATTGTTTTCTGAGTTGTTCATTTTAGCCACTCTGAGTGGTGTGAGGCAGTATCTCAGTGTGGTTTTGATTTGTATTTCCCTGATGATGAACGATGTTGAGCATCTTTTCATGGGTCTAATAGCCATCCGGATGTCTTCTTTGGAAAAGAAGTCCATATTCATGCCTTATGTCTATTTCTTCGCTGGTGTTTTAGGGTGTTGAGTTTGGGAAGTTCGTTATAGATTTTTGATACTAACCCTTTATTCAATATGTCATTTGCGAATAGCTTCTCCCATTCTGTTGGTTGCCCTTTAGTTTTGTTGATTGTTTTCTTTGCTATGCAGAAGCTTTTTATCTTTTTTTTTTAATTTTTTTTAAATGTTTTTATTTATTTCTAGGAGAGAGAGAGAGACAGCGTGAGCAGGGGAGGGTCAGAGAGAGGGGGAGTCACAGACTGAAACAGGCTCCAGGCTCTGAGCTGGCCGTCAGCACAGAGCCCGACGCAGGGCTCGAACCCGCGAACCGCGAGATCATGACCCAAGCGAAAGTCAGACGCTTAACCGACTAAGCCACCCAGGCGCCCCTGGAAGCTTTTTATCTTGATGAGGTCTCAATAGTTCATTTTTCCCTTTATTTCCCTTGCCTTTGGAGACATGTCAAGTTAGAAGTTGCTGCGACCGAGGTTGTGGAGATTGTCGCCTGTTTTTTCCTCTAGGATTTTCATGGTTTCCCGTCTCACATTTAGGTCTTTCATCCATTTAAAATTTTTTGTGTGTACGGTGTAAGAAAGTGGCCCAGTCTCATTCTTCTGTATTTTGCTGTCCAGTTCTCCCAGAACCATTTGCTAAGGAGACTGTCTTTTTTCCATTGGATACTCTTTCCTGCTTTATCAAAGATTAGTTGGCCATACATTTGTGGGTCCAATTTGGGTTCTCTATTCTATTCCATTGGTCTATGTGCCTGTTTCTGTGCCAATACCATACTGTCTTGATGATTACAGTTTTGTAGTAGAGGCTATAAAGTTCGGGATTGTGATGCCTCCAACTTTGGTTTTCTTTTTCAATGTGACTTTGGCTATTCACAGTCTTCTGTGGTTCCATACAAACTTCAGGATTGTTTTAGCTCTGAGAAGAATGCTGGTGCCATTCTGATTGGGAGTACATTGAATATATAGAAGCAAACTTAAGCTCAACAGCATGTGAAACTAGAGAATTTTAATAGAAATCAGAGAATAAAAACATTCATCAGTTTTACAACACTGCACCTTTAAATAAAGATGACAAAACACACTATGTTAAGTATTTATGCTAAGATTTTATAGAAGCACTTAATCATTTTGAATACATTTTTACTCCAGGGTGAATCTAGGAGAAGTGATACTAACCATGGACTTGCAGATTGTAAAATAAGTCTGTCGCTCCAACTGAGTTGATGGCCACACATTTATATACGCCAGCATCAGTGATCTGGGCACTTTCAATATCAATGATCTGTCCTCTGTTCAGGAAAGTCACACTGGTGGACCCTGAGAGTGGATGATTATCTTTGTACCATGTAATAGCTGTAAGGGGAAGGAGAGAGAAGCCCATCTGTTTAATTTCTTTTTTTTTTTTTTAAGTTTACCACTAATTGGTACTTAACCACAATAGTAATAATTGCTTTATTCTTCTGCTTGTCATTCAAACTTAAACAGTTTAAGAATCTCTTTAGGACAGGTTTTGAGGAGGAGGTAACCCTAAGAAAAACATGAATAGCCAAACTAATATAAGAGTCCTGAAAATGAAATTATAAAACAAATATTCCTTTTATCTCTTGTGTATCAATATTGCTTTGATAGCAAACTTTTAACCAATTCTATTTCTTTTTGTTGTTTATACTCCTCTCATCTATAAAAATTTTCTCTGCATTTCATCAAAACCAGACTATACTATTAGCCTAAAAATCATATTATTGATTCATATTGATCACTTACTAGTGATGAGAATCAAAATAAAAGTCTCACAAAATGGCTTATTATAAAGATAATCAATTTGAACTAGAGAAAAAATGCTTTTCAACATAAATGTATAAAATAATAATATTGTGAGGTTTGTGGTCACAGTAAGGACAATATGAGGGTTATTTCCATATTTCAAATGGGTAAATTATTTCATGGAGTTAGAAGCAATGAAAATTAAGGAATATCATCCATCTCATGATATCCTTATTAATGCTTTACCCTTGGAATGTATTCTACAATCTTCCCTTTATTAGTAATTACTGTATTGTGCTCATAAGCTGATTTAGCTTTTCCCAGAAATCTTAAAATATCTGTAAATTAGAGACTCCACAAGTAAACCTACCAGGCAAGGGATTACCAGCTGCCTTGCACTCCAGCTGAATGGGGTTGTTCACCACCACTGTCTCATTCAGCATCTTCCCGGCATCCTCTAGGCTGGGTGGTTCTGTAAGATGCCCATCTATCATTAATTCACATGGACAGGATATTTAAACAAAAACTATTTGCTCAGTGGAAATGACCATTCTTTTCTTCCTGTCACATACCTATACTGATATACTTGGAATAAACATAAAGTATACTGTTAAGTAGAATTGGAGAACAGGATAAAAAAAATAATAAAAAGATGTCAACAACTTTGCAGGATCATCTATTCCTCTATGCCCAAATAGTAAAATACTCAGAATCACAGACTAGCAGGGCAGTAAAGTTAAAGGACTATTTTTTTTATTTCAATTAATCTTATTCGTCTGATGAATTGCCTTTAATAAGCAGTAAGCTATCCCATAAACTCTTCTGATGAAAGGAAATCAGTATTTCTCAAAATATGACTTTATTTTTGTATAGTAAAATCTTAAATCTCAGAAAAATTAGAATCTTCGTGGGTTTTTTTGATGTATTGCAGTATTTTCTTTTGATATAGAAGTTACAATTAAGTTGTAAGTAAAATAGAAAACTATATTTTTAATTTTAACCTTTTTAAAACATTTATTTTGAGAGAGTACATTTGCATAAGCAGGGGTGGGGGTGGGGGAGAGAGAGAGAGAGAGAGAGAGAGAGAGAGAGAGAGAGAGAGAATTCCAAGCTGACTCCACACTGTCAGCACAGAGCCTGACACGGGACTCCATCTCACAAACCCGGAGATCAAGACCTGAGCCAAAATCAAAAGTCCAACGCTTAACTGACTGAGCCACCCAGATGCCCCTGTTTTTAATTTTAAATATCACAGATAATGCTACTCTATGATTTAGTGTGCATACAATAAAGTAGGAATTTGAAAAGTCCAAGAGGCATAGAACAAAGCTACCTGCTTGCTTTTGCTTGAGAGGTCACAATATGAAGAGTCCATTTTAATGGCAATGCTATATGCATTGAATAACAAAGCAAAATCTGTTAAAAGGCAGGATAATTTTGAAAAAGCTAAAAGGAGTACATTTTAATGTACTTTCTCAGGAATTGACTACAGTGAAATGAAAATTAAGTTTAAAGAATTTGAAAAGAATTTGAAAAATAAAATTACCCATCCAGGATTGTGTATGTGCATTTATAATTAACAAGGCACATACATTTTTTCAAAGGCCAATAGAGTATTTTCAAAACTGACTACATAGTAGGCCACAAAATCTCAATAAGTCATTTATAACTACAATTTAATAAAATAATAAAAGGAGTAGAAATCAAAAACAAAAATATAAAGCTCTTTACAGGAGGGTAAATTCATTAAAGAGGAAATCAAGAAAAAATAGGTGATTATAAAAAAAAATAAAATAGGAGACTGATTACAATTAAAACATACAGGAGGTCACCTAGCTGTAGAGTATCATACTCAGGAAATCCTACAACTCCAATTAATATATTAAAAAGCTACAAAATAATAAAAATAATTGTTCTAAGCACATTCAAATGGGAATCCAATGAAATAAACCGAGTCAGGGATAGAGAAATAATAAAAATGAAAGATGACAACACCAAAGAAAACAAACAAGTAAGAACAACAACAAAAGCTGGTTTTCAACAAATTTAAAATAAAATCTGTCCTCAAGGCTAAATGTCTGGGTGGGGTAGATCTGTATTTCTGGAGGCTGTTCCCAAAGGTAAAGCCTACAACCCACTACTCCTTCATATCGGTATCCATTTAATTCAATGTGTTTGAAAAGCCTAGAATGTTTGTTTTCTGCACCAAATTCAGAAGAATGATATGGTGTTTAAGGACAAAGACCTTTAAATATGGCTTTCTGACTTTTCCAACAAAAGGAAAAATAGTCCATGGCACATTCCTTCAAAACAGTTATTTAAGTACTCACTTAAAGCCTTCTGGACTGAAGTGATCACTGAAGGCTTTGACAGACTAGGTAGCTGCTGCAATAAAACATTATGGTAAGAATAAGAAATGCAAGAGCTATGGAGTGGGTTGGCTATTTTTCACTCCCCTAGAGAACTTAAAGGAAAAAGATTAGACATCAGCAAGAATGGCAAAGAACTCTGAAAATCCACTCCTCCATAAAAGAAACAAGAACGCTGGAAAATTTGTCAAAATCAACCTTTTCAGAACTCTGGAAGTTAACCAAAGACTTGCAACAATCCAAGAAGTGGTTATTTGAGAAAAATAGCTAAATCTCATTAAGACCAGTGAGTTTCATGGCATTTTATCTCCCTCTAGTCCCACCACAGCTCAGCTGTAACCTTGAAAACAATTAGCTTAGCAACCATGGTGAAAAACAGTAGCAGATACTGAAAGAAGCAGAATGGGTTTGGTGCTACCTAAGAGCACCATTCCTAGAAAACTGGCACTGTTTGACCTCGCTGGCCCTTCCCGGGAAATCCACACTCAAAGCGCTTGTCTTTATTCAGTCAGATTCAGAGTTCGCTCAGTGCAAACAGCCTTTTCCCGAGGGACATGTTAAAGTCTGTAAAAACCTACTTCACAGGATTTGCTGAGTAAACTTACCATATTAGTTTCCTTTTGCTTTCACAACAAACTGCCTCAAACTTGATAGTTTAACAATACAAATTTATTATCTTACAGTTTTATGGGTGAGAAGTCCAACAGTCTCACTGGGTTAAAGCAAATGTCTCAGAAGGGCTCCATTCCTTCTGTAGGCTGCGGAGGAGAATCTATTTCCTTGTCTTTTCCAAGTTGGACACTTACATTCCTTGGTTTTCCTTCTCCGGTCCTCCATCTTCAAAAGCAGCAATGAAGATTTGGGACGGACGCATAAGACCCTTTCATCTCTGAAGTCCCGCCTCCCTCCTCCACTTGTAACGTCCTTCTGATTACACTGGCTACACCTGGATAACCCAGGGTAATCTTCCTATTTTGAGTTCAGCTGGTTAGCAACTTGAATTCCATCTGTATGCTTAATTCTTCACATGTAACCTAACATATTCACAGGTTCTATGAGTAGGATGTGAACATTGGGGAGGAGGGGTACCAGTATTCTACCTACTCACTAAATAAAAAACAGAAGACAGGGGCGCCTGGGTGGCTTAGTCGGTTAAGCGTCCGACTTTCGCTTAGGTCATGATCTCGCGGTTCGCGGGTTCGAGCCCCGCGTCGGGCTCTGTGCTGACTGCCAGCTCAGAGCCTGGAGCCTATTTCAGAGTCTGTATCTCCCTCTCTCTCTGACCCTCCCCTGCTCACGCTGTCTCTCTCTCTCTCTCCTAGAAATAAAAATCATTAAAAAAAATAAAATAAAAAAATAAAAAACAGAAGACATAAACTAACAAAATAACCCAGCCACAACAGTGAGGATGACAACACCACTAACTATGGAAAGAAGAGAATATGATTTCCAGAATTGTCATATTATGTTTTTAAATTATTTTTATTTTTTAATTCTAGTATACTTAATGTGCAGCGTTATATTAGTTTCAGGTGTATAATATGTAATTCAATAATTCTATACATTACTCAGTGCTCATCATGGTATGTATGCTCTTAATCCCCTTCACCTATTTCACCCATCCCCCTACCCACTATCCTCTGGTAACCATTAGTTTGTTCTCTGTAAGTTATTTTCTTTGTTAATTTGTTTTGTAGCTTAAATTCCACATATGAGTGAAATCATATGGTATTTGTCTTTCTCTCACTATTTCACTTAGCATTTTACTCTCTAGATCCATCCATGTTGTTGCAAATGGCAAGATATCATTCTTTTTTATGGCTAAGTAATATTCCATTATATATATGTGTGTATGTGTCCCACTTCTGGGTATACAAATTGAAGGAAATGCAATAATATCTCAAAGAGATACCTGCACTTTCATGTTCACTACAGCATTATTCACAATAGCCAAGATATAGAAATAATCTAAGTGTCCAACAACGGATAAATGGATAAAGAAGATGTGATATATACATAATGCCCTTCTAGCATTTAAGGAATCATCTTGCCATTTTGAATTTAGGTGACCACGGTTTTAGACGGAAACATTCATGGGGCACCTGGGTGGCTCAGTTGGTGGAGCATCCAACTTGGGCTCAGGTCATGATCTCTCAGCCCGTGGGTTCATGCCCTATGTCAGACTCTGTGCTGAGAGCACAGAGTCTGGAGCCTACTTGGGATTCTGTGTCTCCCTCTCTCTCTGCCCCTCCCCTGCTTGCAGTCTGTCGTGGTCTCTCTCGTAAAAATAAATATTTAACACATTTAGAAGAAAAATAGAAACATCCATAAGATAACACTATCTTATGTTAACAGTAAGATGTCTGTATACTCCAAGCAGGAGGTAAGATGTCTGCATACTCTTAACAGGAGGTTGAATTCCATTCAACTTGTTGGTGTTTTCCTCTATTCTCTTTCTTCCAAAAGCTATGTGCACATTATCATGCCAAACCCACAATACCTTCTTCTGAACATATCATGGGCTAGACTTTACTTATGACTTTAATTACTCACAGGCATGAATTGACTCTTTCAAATCCTGGTTAAATTCAATTTAATACATAACTGATATAAAACTGAGTTAATCCCACCTAACCGCCAAAATCATGACATAGTGAGTAATAAATTTATTCATACTGAGAAAATACTAGAGTCCTAAACTCAAGTTAGCCAGAAAAAGAAAAAAAAAGTTCCTCACAAAATTCCCAAGTCTCCTTTAGGTCACAAGTGAGCTATTAAGCAAAACACAGAAACGACAGAGGAACCTTTTTTAAGTGGGTGTCAGCAGATGTTAGCCAAGCAAATACTTTAAAATAATAAAATTAAATTAAGGGGTGCTCTACTAATGTGTTCACCAGACAACTAATACAGACCCAGGATGATTCCTGGCCAAGAGTAAAGGGAGTAGAACTTCAGATATATTTGTTAAAATGTTGGTGCTGTGAGAAGGGCCAAAAGCCAAATATGTGTTTGGCCAAAACAGTTGGTAAGCTACCATTTACAGAGAGTAACTAGAAAACAGGCACCAGCCTGAACTTGTAATTGTAACCACATGGAGTCTTTCATTTATTCTTCCCAACAACCTCCCTGATTATAGTCTCATTATTCTTCCCATTTTACAGATGAGAAAGCAGATCTAAAAAGTTAACATCTAAGCCTATTGTCCTCATGATATTACTCAGCAGCAGAGGGACACAAATTAAAATTAAAACCCCATGCTTTTTGCCACGACATGCCACTTCTGGGTGCTTCACCTTGGGTAATATTTCCTAGGACATAATTAAGTACAGATGTAATGAATGCTTGAGCCATTAGGACCCCAAGAAATCATCTGCTTGTGGCAACATCTGTGTCACTTGGCAAATATCTGAGGTTTAGATAAAATTTCATATTTGGTCTAGAGAATGAGAACTTTCAGAATTATGAAACTTTGATGATCAAAAAGGACCACCTACTGAGAGTCTCTGCCTTCTATCAAAGACAGAACTCTCCTTAAGAAACCTAGGGGGGGTCACAACAAGAACAAGAATGTTCCTGTCCTCATCATGATCATAACGTAATCTTCTAGTCCAGGAGACCATCCACCCTTACCTCACTGTTTGAAAACATGTCTTCTCATGCTCGAAAAGAATGAAAGAATCTACAGTCTTTTTTATAAGAAAGGAAAATATGAAACAGCTGGAAAGCGGAGGCTCTTAGGATTGAATACTTTTGGATGACAATTATAGTAAATGCTCATTTGGTGGATGTGTTACCCCATAAATAAAGATTAGGGCTAAAACAAATCCTCACTTAGAAAGCAACTATAAGATTGGTTAAATAAATTAATTAAAATACTAAATGATAGTTGCTTCTCTATAGATTTTTCTCTTAATATATAGCACCAGGATTAGATACAACACTTCAGAAGCATTCAGAGAGCCAGAGTATAATAGGGCTAATTCCTTTCTTGTTCATACTGTTTCTAATACTAACTTCTAAAATTATTAACTTTATTATGAAATTGAATGAGCATATCTACAGTAATCACAGAAAGCCATTGATCTCTTCAGTATTTCAAAGTGTAGTGTCTCTAAGCCACTTTTCACCCACCCTATTTGTATGTAGTTTATCACATCAGATTAACTTGGTATTTTAACTTCTGAGATCTTTTTCAAATCTATGGTCACCTAATCCTTTAGAAATTCCTATGCTTTTTGTTAACATCTCCCACCCTCACTGAAGTTAGAAATACAAGATTGAAGAGGACAGAACAAGTTTGGGGCCCTTTGCACCCAACAGGACATGACTGTCAAGAGTGCCAAGATGATATGTCAGCTTTCTGTCTTGATTCCTGGAGAGTAATCAACTGCTTCCTGCCAGGTTGATTATAATCAGTACTAGATTAGCAGTCCATTTCATCATTTATTCTCCTTTTCAGATTGATGAATGGTATCTTACCTCTATTTGTGATTTGTATCAAGAAGACTATTTTATATGGTCCATCCAATTTGGTAGCTTTCAATAAGTACTTACAATGACTAACCTTCTGTTCTTTTTCTTTTCACAATAACTCAGATGTCTTCCAGCTTGCTGCCCCCTCCCTGACCATTTTCCATGCTCGTGTGTACCCTAATTACAATCGACATTTTTTTCTTTCTGTTGTTGCTTTGTATTTGATGGGATCCTTGATTTCTTTCATGAACTCTGGTTTTCAATCATTCTTGACTACATTAGTAAGTCTCTAAGCAAGTGTTTAGAGTCTGGGCCAATGTTTCTCTGGGTAATGGCATACAGACCACTTGCATCAGAGATGTTGTTTTGGGATATCTGAACTGGGCCCAGGAAGCTGTATTTTTAACATGCAATACATATGATTTTTACAAACATTGAAGTTCGGGAGCCCAAAATCCTGAAGTTTTGTTCTTCCCAGCTCTTGAGACATACATTCTATTCTTCATTTAAGTATTTTAACCTAGTCTAGAAAACAAAAACATCTTTCTTTTTGATGATGCC
Organism: Hyaena hyaena; assembly: GCF_003009895.1. Lineage (NCBI taxonomy): Eukaryota > Metazoa > Chordata > Mammalia > Carnivora > Hyaenidae > Hyaena > Hyaena hyaena. Next base: position 203,249 of record NW_024081238.1, on the reverse strand, counting down.
TGAGAGAGTAAAAGTGGGAGGTATTTTACATCTAATACCTCAAAACCTCAAAAGCACTCTGCAAGTCAGATACTCAGATAAATTAGAAGGTTTGCTGAAGGTTACATAGATCATGGTTAGCATAGAATATAAACTACAATTGGCCTGACTCCAGGGCCTGAGCCGATTGCAACATATCATGCCAGCCCACCTAACTGTTTCCTTTTAGGCAACAATGGAGACAAAGACAGAAATTGCTGAAAGGGAGAAGACAAACAGCCTGTAGGAAGAGGAGAGGAGGAATCTGAGGGTGGGTAAATGGGGAAAGGAGAGCAAACCCGCCCACACCACACTCTTAGATAGAGGTGGAAGTGTCAGCATGTGCTAGATACAGCTGCCGTAGAGCACTAGGAAGACAGAAGGCCTTGTGGGGAACAAGATAAACATGAGGCAACTTAAGGGAGAGCAGGGTCAGCCTGTTCGCAAACTCTCAAGCATGGCAAACCCATTCCAAGAGAGTTATAGTCAGAATTGGACTTTAATTACTAAACGAAAAACTAAAGGCCTTCTAAAGGAACACGGTCTGTGTGTATCCTTAACATCATAACTTAACATCATAAGTTAGATGTTCATATTTGGGGAATGGGGAAAAATAAATGGTTTTATTAGAAACATTTAGTGAATTGATAATCTGAATCTTTTAACTGATTGATTTAAATATAATATGTAGGGGTGCCTGGGTGGCTCTGTTGGTTGGGGGCTCTGACTTTGGCTCAGGTCATGATCTCATGGGTTGTGAGTTCAAACTCTGCTAACCTCTGTTAGCTCAGAGCCTGGAGCCTGCTTCAGATTCTGTGTCTTCCTCTCTCTCTGCCCCTCCCCTACTTGTGCTCTGTTTCTCTCTCTCTCAAAAATAAACATTAAAAATGCTTTTTAAATAAAATATGTAAAGAAGTAGATTAGAAGAATTCAGTGTCCAATTTTAATTTTTTCATTCACTTACTATTTACTTTTTCATTTCTTAAATATGTATTTACTGCCTACTAATAATGTAACTGGAATCAAGCTAGATGCTGTGGCATCCTTTTAGGTTAAATTGCTCAGTAAATGCAGATTGAATATATGAATGAATGAACAGATAAAGAATAAATGAAATGAATGAATAAAGGGTTTAACCAAACACTCACATAGATTAGAGAAAATACATGGAGATCTGGGATAGCTCTCTGCAAATATATTTGGCTGAATTAGGAAAGTCCAAGCCTGCAATTCTTGACCTTTTCTGATGAGACTCCAGAGATCTGAAGTCTCACATTCAAGGTCAAATATTCTTTCAAGTTTATTGTGAAGCTATAATATTCAGAGGGTATTCCATGACCACCCAGACTTTTTATTAAAAAACATGAGAGCAGATCCTGAGTCAATGATAGCTTCTACTTAAAAAATCCCTTATGGGGGAAATGGTGGGGGAAGGGGAGAGAGGCAAACCATGAGAGACCCTTGAATGCTGACAAAAACTGAGGACTGATGGATGTGGGTGGGAGGGCAGATGGGCATGGAGGAGGGCACTTGTGGGGATGAGCACTGGGTGTTATGTGGAAACTAATAATTTGTCAATAAACTATTTGTAAAAAAAAAAAAAAAAGAATAAACCTGTGGGGGGGGGGGGAAATCCCTTCTATAGGTAGGAAAGAAAATCACAGAAAATGCTAAGGCACAATTCTACATCTCTGCCTTTACAACAAAAGTTATCTGTGCAATGTTATTAGTTAATAAAGTTCAAATAATTAAAAACACAGGGTAGTATACTTATTTATTTATGAGCTCTAGCATATCTTGTTTGACAACCTGAATATCTTAACTGGTAACTTGACAGGGGCTCAGTTGGTTAAGCATCTGACTTTGGCTCAGGTCATGATCTCACAATTCATGAGTTCGAGCCCCACGTCAGGGTCTGTGCTGACAGCTCAGAGCCTGGAGCCTGCTTCGGATTCTGTGTCTCCCTCTCTCTCTGCCCCTCCCCCACTCAAAATGAATAAACATTAAATTTTTTTAATTGATACCTTGACAAACCGAATGCCTTAATATGAGCAATTATAATTACAATAATGTAAAAAAACTAGTTTTTTTGTATAGACTAAAATAAACACTTGTTTCTTTTATACTGTAATTCAGTAAAAATGAGTCATCATGTTAAAAAAAAAAAGCTATAGAAATTCTTTTGTTAGGACATGGAAATAACATTACCATGCACGTGTAGCTGAAGGTGCTGCTGTGCTTCTCCCACGACATTGGTGGCCACACACGTGTATCTGCCAGCATCTTCCATCAGGGCTCTGGCAATTTGTAGCGCTCGACCTGAAGACTGTATCTAATTGGGAACAGAAAGCATGGCGGCACTTTGTACATTACACTGGACTTTAAAACATTTGCTGAGATAGACAAACTCATTTAAATTTATACTATCCAATCATAGTATCTTAATTATGCCAGTATCTTAATTAGATAGATTAGAACCAGATCACTTCGTCATACAAAAAACTTTTTTTATTCATTAGAAAACACAAAATAAAATAACCTAAGCCCAGCCTGCTGGTATAGTCATAAAACTTCACTGAACAAAAGACTTTAGCACTGAACTATGAGGTATGTGATGAAAATTTAAGCTACTTTAAAAAACACAGTCACATTTATATAACACTTCATAAATAGTTTTAAAACAACAATCTTTTTTGATTAAATGGTCACAGGGGCCAGAAAAACAATAAAAATTACAAAATATGAGTAATGGAAATGCAGATAAATTTCCTCCTGACTGTTTTCCCTGATTTCTCTCTTAAACTTATTGCAACTAGCCTCCACCATTTTGGAACTGGTAGTTCACAGGTTATTCTTTGAAACTGACTATTTAGAAGTTATCAGTAACTTCTAATCACAAGAGCCAACAGCGTATGTAGTAAGCTCATCTTCTCTTCCCCAGTCTATGGCATTTGGCATTATTGACCGCCATCTCCTGAATCACTCTACTCTCTGGTTGTTGAAGATACAAAATGTCCTCAGTTCTCAATCTCTGTCTATTTCCTCCTCCTGCCCCATAAAAATAAATCTCAGCTTTCTGATAGTTTTCATCCAAATTCATGTCTTCAGCAAAGAATCTTGTGCAGACTCCTAAATTTATAGCGCTGGCCTCAATTTCTCTCCTGAGCTCCACATTCCCTGTTCCAGCTATCCGCTGGATGGGTTAGCACATGAACTTTAACATATCCAATAACTGTTTCCTTGTATCTCCAGACCTACTTTTCATTGCATGTTTCCAATCTTGTTTAATAGCACCACTATTCTCCAAGTCATCTTGATTTCAGAGCCCAATTTGACTCTCCTATTAAGTATACTACTCTATGTTTTTCAGATCCCTTATTTTCCATTCTCACAACCACTGTGGGATTATAATAATTTCTTAATTTCTATTCCAGGGCCTCCCAGCTCCCAAACTGTTAATCTATCTTATATTCCACTGCCAGAATAATTTGTCTAAAATGCAAATTTGATCCTTTTACCAATTCCTCTTCAAAGCTCACTCACAGCTCCCCACTTTGCCCAGCATGAAATCTGAACTTGGCATGTTAGCCCTCCAGGCTTACCACATTCTGACCCCAAATGATCTGCTCTCCATACACTCCCATGTAAACCCCCATTAGACCCATTCTCCAGCCACAGTGTACTAAACACATTAAGCAGCACATTTGTACATTAATATTCACGTCTAGACTTTGCACATGGCCTTTAAACATCATAATTTTTTAAGAGTCTGAACTAGGTCAGTTCTCTCTTCAATTTTTTCTTACTCTTTACTCTCCCCTTAGATAAACTCATTCACGTCCATTTCAAATATAATTATTTGTCAATATCTCCAGCTAGAGCTCCCTATAAGCTCCAGGAGCATACATTCCGTGCTCTACCTGATGTCTGCTTTATTTCAAAGTCAACTTAATCTCCAAAAGCCTAAAACTCAAATACAGTTTCATCTCCAAAATGGGTTGTCCTCATACCACACTGGATGCATCATAATCTATGTATTTGTGTAGTTAGATTCCACAAGTTTTCCTTGATATTTCCCACTCCCTCAACTTTCGTGTGCAATTTTTCACCAAGTCATAATGACTGAAACAATAATTCTCAAATGTATCCATAAATCCTCATCTTCATGGTCAGAATGTGAGTTCAACTGTCAATCTTCTCTCTCCTAGGTGAGGAAGTCCTAACTGATATCCACACATCTACTCTTTATCTTTTTAAATTTATTTTTTGCAGTAAACTTGGCATATAATCACACAGTTTCATGTACACAACATATTAATTCATGTATCTGTATACATTGCAAAGTGATCTCCTCAAGTCTTGACATCATACAAAGTTACAAATGGTTTTTCTTGCGATGAGAGTTTTAAGATTTACTCTCTTGTTAACTTTCAACAATGCAACACAATATTATTGAGTATAGTCACTATGCTGTAATCACATCCCCATGAATTATTTACTTAATAGCTGGGACTTTGTACCTCTTGACCACCTTTACCTGTTTTGCCCGCCTCTCAACCACGTTCCTCTCAGGCAAGCTTAGTCTGTTCTGTGTGCATCTATGAGTTTTGTTTTGTTTCCTTCGTTTTTTAGATTCCACTAGGTGAAATCATATGGTATTTACCTTTCTCTGTCTGACTTATTTCAACTAGCATAATATCCTCAAGGTCTATCTGTGTTGTCACAAATGGCAAGACTTCATTCTTTCTTTTTTTTACGATTAATATTCCATTGTCTATATCTTTATCTATATCTGTATATATCTATATCGTCTATATCTATCTCTCTATCTCTTTCACATCCTCTTTTTCCATTCATCTACTGATGAATACTTTGGTTCTTTCCATGTCCTGATTATTACAAATAATGCTGCAATGAACACGTGGGTGCATATATATTTTTGAGTTAGTGTTTTTGTATTCTCTGGATAAATACCCAGAAGTGGAATTACTGAGTCATATGGTAACTCTATTTTTGATTTTTTGAGGAAGCTCCCTACTGTTTTCACAGTGGCTGCACTAGTATACATTCCCACTAACAATGCACAAGGGTTCCCTTTTCTCCACATCCTCACCAACAACTGTTATTTCTTGTCTTTTTTATAATAGGCTTCAAACAGGTGTGAGGTCATATCTTGTGGTTTTGATTTGCATTTCCCTGATAATTACTGATGTTAAATCAACATTTTTTCATGTGCCTGTTGGACATCTATATGTCTTTGGAAAAATTTATATTTATATATTTTTATATATTTATATTTATTTTATATACTTATATTTATATCTTGTGCCCATTTTTAAGTCAGATTGCTTTTTGTTTTACTATTATTTGAGTTCTTTATATGCTTTGGATAGTATCCCCTTACCAGATATATGATTTATAATTTTTTTCTCTTATTTAATGGGTTGGCTTTTTATTTTGTTGGTTGTTTCCTTTCCTGTGACGAAGCTTCTTAGATTGAGGTAGTCCTACTTGTTTATTTTTGCTTTTGTTGCCTTTGATTTTGGAGTCAGATCTAAAAATTCAATGCCAAGACAGTTGTCAGGAAGCTTACTACCTATGTTTTCTTCTAGGAGTTTTGTGGTTTCAGGTTCTACATTCAAGTCTTTAATACATTTTGAGCTGATTTTTATGTACAGTGTAAGATAGTGTTTTGGTTTCATTCTTTTGCATGTGACTATCCAGTTCTTCCAGTGCCATTTATTGAAGAGAACATGCTTTCCCCATTGTATATTCTTGGCTCCTTTGTCATAAATTAATTAACCGTATATGTGTAGGTTTATTTCTGGGCTCTCTATTCTGTTCTGTTGATCTATGTGTCTGTCTTTATGCCAATACTGAACTGTTTTTGATTACTATAGCTTTGTAGAATAGTTTAAAACCGGCATGATGCCCCCGGTTTGTTTTTCTTTCTCAAGATCACTTTGGCTACTTGGGGTCTTTTGTGGTTATATACGAATTTTAGGTTTGTTCTATTTATATGGAAAAGGCTATTGGAATTTTGATAGAAATTGCACTGAATCTATAGATTGCTTTGGGTATTATGAACATTATAACAAGATTAATTCTTCCAATCCATGGGCATGGGATACCTTTCCATTTTTGTCTTCTTCAACTTTTTTCATCAATGTCTTAGATTTTCTAGTGCACAGGACTTTGACCTCTGTTAAAATTTCTTTTTATTCTTTTTTATGCAATTTTCAATGGGATTGTCTTCTTAATTTCTCTTTCTGATAGCCTGTTAGTGTACAGAAATGCAACCAATTTTTGCATACTGATTTTGTACTCTGCAACTTTACTGACTTCATTTATTAGTTCTAACAGTTTTTGGGTGAAGTCTACAGGATTTTTTTAATATATAAATTCATATTGTCTGCAAATGGTAACAGTTTTACTTCTTTATTTTCAATCTGGATGCCTTTTATTTCTTTTTATTGCCTGACTGTTCTGGCTAGGACTTCCAATCTATACTGAATACAAGTGGTGAGAGTGGAGATGCCTGTCTTGCTCTTGACCTCAGAGAAAAAACTTCCAGTTTTTCACCATTGAATATGATGTTAGCTGTGGGCTTATCATATATGGTCTTAATTATGCTCAGGAATGTTTCTTCTATTCCCACTTTGAATGTTGTTGAATGTTTTTATGATAAATGGATGTTGATTTTTGTCAAATGATTTGTCTGTTGAGATGATCATATGCCTTTTATCCTTCATTTGTTAACGTAGTGTATTTCATTGGTTGTGAGTGTTGGAAAGATCCTTGCATCCCTGGAGTAAATCCCACTTAATCATGGTTTATGATTCTTTTAGTGTATTGTTGAATTTGGTTTGTTAATATTTGGTTGAGGATTTTTGCACCTATGTTCATCAGGGACATAGGCCTATGACTTTGTTGTTGTTACTGTTTGTTGTTGTTGTTTGTTTTGTTTTGTTTTTGTGGTTTTTGTTTTTGTCTGGTTTTAGTTTCAGGGTAATGCTGTCCTCATAAACTAAATTTGGAAGTGTTCTCTTCTCTTAGTGTTTGGAAGAGTTAGAGAAGGATAGGTATGAAATCTTCTTTGAATGTTTGCTAGAATTCACCAGTGAAGCCATCAAGCCTTAGACTTTTGTTTGTTGACAGTTTTTTTTTTTTTTAATGTCTAGTTATTTATTTTTGAGGCAGGGGAGAGCAGGGGAAGGACAAGAGAGAGAGGAAGACAGAGAATCCCAAGCAGGCTCTGCACTGTCAGTAGAGTCTGATGCAGGACTCAAACCCACAAATTGTGAGAGCATGACCTAAACTGAAATCAAGAGTTGGGCACTTAACCAACTAAGCCACCCAGGCTCCCTGATAGTTGTTTTGATTACTGATTCAGTCTCTTTACTAGTAATTGATCTATTCAGATTTTCTATTCTTGATTTAGTCTTCAAAGATTATATGTTTCTAGGAATCTATTCCTTCTTCTAGGTTGTCCAATTTGTTGGTAATATAACTGTTCATAATAGCCTGTTATGATCCTTTGTATTTCTGTGGTATCAGTTGTACATTCTCCTTTTTTATTTCTGATTTTATTTATTTGAACCATTTCTACATTGTTTTTGGTGAAACTAGCTAGGTTTTGTCAGCTTTGTCTTTTCAAAGAACCTCCTCTTAACTTCATTAATCTTTTTTTTAAGTCCTTATTTCACTTATTTTTGCTCTGATCTATTATTTCCTTCCTTCTACTAACTTTGGGCTTTGTTTGTGCTTCTTTTTCTAGATGGGTCCTTTGGGTGAAAAGCTAGATTCCTTATTTGCAATTTTTTTGGTTCTTTAGGTAAGTCTGTATCTCTATGAACTCCCCTCTTACAATGGCTTTTGCTGCAGCCTATTGATTTTGGTATGTTGTATTTCAATTTTCATTTGTCTTAGGTATTTTATCTTTTTATTTCCCTTTTGGTATTTTGTTGATGAGCTTATTGTTCATGTTGTTCAATATCCACATATTTGTAATCTTTCCTGTATTTTTCTTTTTTTTAAATTATTTTTTTAATGTTTTATTTATTTCTAGGAGAGAGAGAGAGAGAAAGAGAGAGAGAGAGACAGCGTGAGCAGGGGAGGGCCAGAGAGAGAGGGAGTCACAGACTGAAACAGGCTCCAGGCTCTGAGCTGGCAGTCAGCACAGAGCCCGACGCGGGGCTCGAACCCACGAACCACGAGATCATGACCTAAGCGAAAGTCGGACGCTTAACCGACTAAGCCACCCAGGCGCCCCTCCTATATTTTTCTTATAATTATTTTTCTAGTTTGATACCACTGTGGGCAGAAACTATTCTTGATATGATTTCAATCTTCTTAAATTTATTGACATTTGTTTTGTGGCCTAACTAGGGATTGATTCTGGAGAATGTTTCATATACACTTAAGAATAATGTGTATTCATTATGCTGCTTTAGCAGAATATTCTGTACATATTTATTAAGCAAATCTGATCTAATGTGTTGCTTAATACTGATATTTCTTTCCTGACTTTCTGTCTGGATGATCTATTCACTGGTTTAAGTGAGATATTATAGTCCCTTGTTATTATTGTATTACTGTTACTCTCTCTATGTAGGTCTGTTAATATTTTGTTTGTATACTTTTGTGCTTCTATGTTGGGTGTATATATATTTATAAATGCTATGTCTTCTTGCTGGATCACTATGAAATGATTACTCAATGGCCTTTATCATTACATAATGTCTTTCTTTGTCTTTTTAACAGTTTTTGTGTTAAAGTCTATTTTGTCTGATATAAGTATAACTTTACCAGCCTTCTTATCATTTCCATTTGCATAGACTATGTTTTACCGTCTCTTCACTTTCAGTTTGTATGTGTCCTTACATCTGAACTAAGTCTCTTTTAGGCAACGTATAGATGAATCTTGTCTGGCTTTGTTTTGTTTTTTTATCCATTTAGGCACTTTATGTGTTTGATTGGAGAAGTTAGTCCATTTACATTTAAAGTAATTATTGAATAGAGAATATAGTCAATGGCATTATAATAGCATTGTATGGCGTCCGAGGACAGCTACACTTGTGGTGAGCCTAGTATAAAGTACAGAATTTTTTATCACTACAGTGTACAACTATGTTGTACATCTGAAACTAATGTAACATTGTATATCAACTTCAACAAAAAAATTTATTTCACTTTTTTAAAATAAGGAAACAGCCTGCTGTCCTCAACCCCACCCAATAAATTGTTGATAGGAATGTACTTATTGCCAAATTGTTACTTGCTTTCTAGCTAGTTTTGTAGTTCCTCTCTGTTCTTTCCTCTTCTCTTGCTTTCTTCCCTTGTGGTTTGATGACTTTGTTTAGATTACTTTCTCATTATCTTTTGTGTACCTACTATAAGCTTTGGCTTTGTACTTACCATGAGGTTCACATATGACAACCTATATATATCAGAGTCTATTTTAAATTGATAGCTGGGGCACCTGTGTGGCTCAGACATTTAAGCATCCAAACCTTGGTTTCAGTTTAGGTCATGATCTCACACTTTGTGAGATTGGACTCTGCTGACAGCGCAGAGGCTGATTGGGATTCTCTGTCTTCCTCACTCTCTGCTCCTCCCCAATTTGTATTGTCTCTTTCTTAAAATAAATAAACATTAAAAATAAATAAATAAATTGATGGTAACTTAAATTTGAATGCATTCTAAAACTCTACGTTTTTATACTCCCTCAGTGTTTTATGTTTTTGACGTCACCTTTTACCTTCTTTTATTTTGTGTCTCCCTTAACTGTTTATTGTGGTTATAATTTTACTACTTTTGTTTTTTAATCTTAATACGGCTTTATAAGTAATTAACCCACTACCTTTACTATATATTTAGCCTTACCAGTGGTATTTTTAGTTTTGCATGTGTTCTTGTTACTAGCTAGTGCTTTTTCTTTCCAGCTTAGAGGAGTCCCTTTAACATTTTTTTTTTTTTTTTTTTGATAGGGCCAGTTTAGTGTGATGAGTTTTTTACATCTTGCTTGTCTAAAAATCTCTTTACTCTCCTTCAGTGCTGAATAGTAATCTTGCTGGATAGTGTATTCTTGGTTGGAAGTTTTTTTCCCTTTCAGCACTTTGAATATATCACACCACTCTCTTCTGTCTTGCAGGGTTTCGGCTGAAAAATCACAGTCTTACGGGAGAGTGGGGGTGGGTCCATTGTACCTAACAAATTGCTTTTCCCTTGCTGCTTTTAAGGTTTTCTTTTTTATCTTTAACCTTTTACATTTTAATTCTAATGTCTCTTCATGTGGATCTCTTTCAGTTTAACTTATTTAGAACTCTCTGTGCTTCTTGGACCTGAATGTCTGTTTCCTTCCCCAGCTTAGGGAGGTTTTCATCTATTACTTCTTGAAATGTATTTTCTGCCCCCTTTCTCTTTCTTTTCTCCTTCTGAAGCCCATATGTGAATACTATTCCACTTGATGTTGCCCATAGGTCCCTTAAACTATCTTCATTTCTTAAAAATTCTTTTTTCTTTTCGCTGCTCTGTTTGGGTGAGTTCTACTGCCCTGTCTTCCAGGTCACTGATATGTCCCTCTGCTTCATCTAATCAGCTGTTGAATTCCAATTCAGGTCAGCTATTTAGTTCAATTATTATATTTTTTAGCTCTGTGACTTCTGTTTGGTACTTTCTTATATTTTCTATCTTTTGTTGAAATTCTTACTGTGTTCATCTATTCTTTTCCTGAGTTCAGTAAGCATCGTTATGACCATTATTTTGAACTCTTTATCAGGTAGATTCCATATCTCCATTTCATTAAGATCTTTTCTTTTCTGAGGTTTTGTTTTGTTCCTCCATTTGAGACATACTCTTCTGTTTCCTCCTTTTGCTTGAGTCTCTGTGTTAGTTTCTATGTATTGGGAAAACAGCTATCTTCCCAGTGGCCTTGTCTAGATTAACCTCATTGTTCAACCTTGTCTTAGCTCTTGGTTGTCTCTCAGACCTTGCAACTGTCTAAGTATCAATTTATTGATAGGTCTCAGTTGTTAAGGGTGTTCCAAAACCTATCAGTGTTCCAGAGGGGGCGGGGGCGGAGAGAGAGAGAGAGAGAGAGAGAGAGAGATCTTAGTCAGCACCTGGTTTCAGTCTGACTAGAAGCCAGATCTTCAGGCAGCAGCTTTTAAAGTATACGAATGGGACTGCAATTGTAATCCCTGCTGGCCTTCAGACCAGGGGATCTGGAGGTGCTCCTTGGGGGACAGTTGCAAAAACTGGGGCTTCAGATGTGTGTATATACTCCTTTCTGGGAGTGAGCTGTTTATAGTAAGGCCAAGGGAAAACACATAGGTGGGTCTCCCTCTATGTTTCCTGAGAATGTCTTCATAGCCTCTACATGTATGGCAAACCTGAAACCCATCTCTCAGGTCAAAGCTTGAGGACCAGTGGGTGGTCCTTTTTCACCAGCCGACTAGGAGTATATTCCGGCTTACTATCTGTGCAATGCCTTGGGTGTGGTAGCCTGCCAAGAACTGTTTTTCTGGTTATTGTTACAGTCCCATAGGGCTCTGTAGCAGAAGCTCCTCTGGCCACCAGATCCAGGCATTCAAGGGGTATCCTCTGTGTGGACTGTGCTTGCCTGTCCACTTTAGTGAGGCGATGGGAGAGCACTTGAGGTGCGGCATGCCTGCAGCTGTAGCAAGGTATGGTAGGAGTGCTGGGGGCAGAGCATGGCCTCCACTTCAGCAAGGCAGAGGGAGATTGCTGTGTGTGTGCACATCTGCTTTTGCTAACAAGGTAGAGGAGAGTGCAAAACTGGTGCCTCCCAGGACCTCTGTTCCTGGAGAAAGTCCCTACTGGTCCCTGTCCCTCTGGTAGATGCTTTAAAATTAGCAAATGAAGGGGTGCCTGGGTGGCTCAGTGGGCTAAGCATCTGACTCTTCATTTCAGCTCAGGTCATGATCCCATGGTTCATGCGATTGAGCCCTGTATCAGGCTCTGCTCTGATAGCACAGAGCCTGCTCGAGATTCTCTGTCTCTCTGTCTCTCTCTCTGCCCTGCCCGTCTCAAAATAAAATAAACATCTAATAAGAAATTAGCAAATGAATCTTCACATAGTCTAGGCACTTTTTAAACTTTTGCACTAAATCCCAGGGCAGGTAAGTCTGCATGTGAGTCATTTAAAAGAGGTATCTCAGATCCCTACAGTCCTTTGGGTCTCTCGGATGTAAGTTCCAATGGTTTTCAAAGCCAGATGTTTTATGGCTCATCTCTCCAGTACAGGTCCCAAGAGCTAGAATGACTGATGTAGGGCACAAACCCCAGGGAGAAGCTCCAGACCTGTGAGATCCTTTTCTGTTGAGAGTTGCCATGCCAGGGATGTAATTTCTGGCAAGACTGCATCACTGCCTCTTCTACCCATCTTGATGTTGCCCTTTTACCCTTTGTTATGGAGTAGCTGCTCAGCTAGTTTTCAGATCTTTTTCAGAGGGAACTGTTCCATATGTAGCAGTATACTTGGTGTGTATGTGGGAGGAGGTGAGTTCAGGATCTTCCTATACTGTTGTTTTGGACCACCCTTGCCCACTTATCTACTTTTAACTCCTTCAATTCATTATCTTATGCCTGGAAACTATTTAAAGTGAAAATTTGATTATGTCACTCCTCTCTTAGAACTCTTCAAAGATCTCTCGTGGATTTAAGTACAAATAAAATCATCATTACTTAAATGCCTTCTACCTACTCTTTAATCTCCTCTAATACCACCGCATCTTGCTCTCTGTTCTTCAGTCCACTGGCTTGCTGTCAGGTCCTCCAGGAGTGTCATGCTCTCCTTTATTTTAAGTTGCTTGCTCAGACGTACCTTCTCTGAAATACTCTACTCAGTTCTCTTTCATTAATTCACCCATTCAGTTCCTATGTATTTCAGATCTCTGCACAAAGACTTTCTCCATGAATTACCCTCATGCCTAAAGCCTTTCCACAATATTGGTTCTCATACTTCTCCATATTCTCTCTTAAAATTACTCATTGTAGTTTCTAATTAAACTCTTATATATGTATATAATAAATGCCTACGTCCCAGGTAAACAGTTGCTTACCAGCAGTATGCTTTAAGGCTGCATAATAGATCTCTCACTAGCACAATCTAAGATTAATTCCATAGGACTTGGAATAGGAATAACAAATGAGCAGATACCCATCACGTGTATTTGGAAGAGAACTCAGCACATCCCTCATTACTGAAAACTCATTACAAGCAAAGTTCAAGCCCACATTAGTCAATTAACTTGATCCTAGGAGCAAAATCTATTAATTCAGGTTTTTAAATGCATTGCTTCGATTATCTAAGTTTGAAATATCTTTATTTGAAAATATGTAATGAGGTAAAGTTTATGCCAGAGATTATACCCAGAGTGAAAGATACAGAAGTGAATATATTCAGACTGAGTCTCTGTTCTCTTGAAGCTTATAAACTAATTAAAATATTTTTAAAGATTAATTTCACTTAGGTTTATGTAGATATGATTTTACCTCAATCTTAGTCTATGGTAAACACATTGGGGATACTCTGAGTCAGTACAAATGAATGCTATCATTCATCCAGGAAACATCAGTTTTTCAATAATTAAAAGAGGCATACATCAAAATAATAAAAATACCAACCAGTTAAAATCAGTATCATTATGATTATTGGTCTTTAATTAATCCCATTCTACACATCAAAATATTAAGTTAAACTCTAAAAAACTCTAAGGAAAACACATTTTTTTTTTTTTAGTAAATTTTCTATAAAATCTATCCCACAGGAATATCTACAGCTAGGAAAGAAGAATGTGATAGCTCTGGGAAGATCTATGTAGACTTAACATTTTGGGCTAAGCAATATTGATACTTACTTTGAAATTTCCTTGGTCAGTGTTCACAGGTTGGCCATCTTTTAACCACATAATAGATGGATTTGGAATGCCATTGGCAATGCACTGCAAAGTGATAGGCTTGTATTTCACTATGGTTCTCTCAGAAAGGCCTGAGGATTTGATTGTTGGAGGTACTAGATTTAAGGAAGGAAGGAAGTAAAAAAGAAGGAAGGAAAGGAAGGACAGGAGGAGGGAGGGAGGGAACAAAAACCATAATCAGTGGAATCAAATACTTAAAAATCCAGATGTAAGAACCTGAAACTTTAAAATTTAGAAAAGGGAAAATTCGTATTTTAACAAACAATGAAATAATTTTATCTCATGCATTTATAGTCTTCAGCAATTTTAGATGACTTATTTCTTAAAGATGGATTTCTAATTCTCCAAAGAATAAGTAAAATATATTTATAGCAACTGCAATCCGCATGTATGTTTGGCTTACACCTTTTGGTGTGTTTTCCCAATCTCTTATGCTCCTCCCTTCCTCCAGAACCACCTCATTAAATCAGGGTGGGTTTCCTGTTACTGTATTTATTATTGCGTGACTCTGACCCCAGTAAGACTGATTGAATACAGAATGATAACTTGATTTCAGCTGCCAGATTCCCTTCCTCCAGAATTGGAATTGAGACTGAGAAACAGGATTAGCTATATTTCATCACAGGATTGAAAAAGCAGTAAAAAAAAAAATCTGCATGGACAGAGGGAAGAATGTTGATGTTCACAGATACCTCTACTGGGGGTTCCAAATGGCTCTCCCATTTCCCATTGCATCTCTCCTTTTCCAACGTCTGCAGACAAGTGAGACACACAATACCCTGGCAGAGGGTGGCCTCCTCATTACACTAATGGGTCTGATCCTTCTGTGCTAGTTCTGTGAATACTCTTATGTGTCCTGGATCCTGCAGGCTACCCTCACCCTCTATTTTGGAAATTACTTTATCACACTCCCTCCTGATTTGACAAAATCTGGAGAGCAGACACAACCCCTTTACTTAGAATTTGCTGCCTGCCTATTCTGTCTTATTTGGTCTCATTCCTCAGACCCTGGCATTCTATGCAGAATACACTAACATTTGAATTCTGTATATTCATTTACATAGGTCTCTTAGTCAAGTCTCTGTGTTAGGAAAGTGCCTTCTGACCTGCCATAGGACTTAACCCAAATTCACATCCTTCATAATACTTTCCACAACTCAAGATTTATCCAGATTACTGAGCTACCATTTGAATAAAATAATGACACAGTGCACAAATTAATTTTAAATGTAATGTTCCGGTCTCTTCTTCAGCATACCATGAACAGTAACTTCAAATTCCTTCTTGTGGTCACCAGCAATGTTTGTTGCCACACAGCGATAAAGGCCTGTGTCTGACATTTGAACCTGGGCAATAACCAATTTGCGTCCATTTAGTAAAATCTTGAATCCATCCCTTTCATCAATCAGTTGGCCATCTTTTAGCCACCTATAGAAACAAGGCAAAAAGAAGTCTGGAGACATATTTTAAATAACTAAGTTCCTAGAGAGATGTGTGTATATTTGTGTGTGTGTGTGTGTGTGTGTGTGTGTGTGTGTGTGTGTATGTGTTTGTCTTGGAGGAACTAGAATCACTTATATATTAAAATGTTTCTATACATACACAGACATGTAAATTCTCAACTGTATTTGCCTTATTCTCTATATTTGCCCACTCGATAAAGTGAATTCTAATGGGGAAAAGAAAACAGAAGTTGGCATATTGCTGGAGCCCCAGTAGCTATGTTTTCTTCATTCTTCTATTAATGTTAAGGAACACAAAGAGGCAAGTGTCCCTAAAAATTATTCACTTCACATGTTTAGATAATATTAATGACCTAAGTGAATACATTCCTAAAACATCTATAAAATAAAACCCTGAAACCATATAACATTATATATTATTTCACTTCTTATGAGTTATCACTTTCCATTTTGCTTTATAATCATATGTGAACATATTTTATTCTCTTAGTTGACTTATCGTTCCTTTGCATATCCTGCACCTTGAAAATGAAAGGTTAGATATTCACAAAATGCTTTGTGAATGAAGAAATAAGAGGAAAAAAAAGGTAAACACATATGCATGTTAACTTCCTCTATTCCCCTAATATGTCCAATACATTTCTTATTATTTAATCATTCCTTAAACATTCCAGTTCTTCAGGAAGATCTGACAGATACTGCTTACTAGTCTGTCTCTATGAGCTGAAAATACAATTTCTAAGAGCATAAATGGAATTCCTCTAATTGAGCAGATTTAGGGGCCCTGCAATTATAAAGCAAAAGTTGCCTTTGTAGATGGAGTATGTCTTTTAAAAGAGGAACATAACGAATATAATTTTATATGGCCACCTTTTAATGACACAGAACTTCTTTCAGGATAGCTCTAAAACACTCAAATAAAGAAGTGGGAGGTATTTAGAAGACATACCAAAACCCTTACATGATAGTTGGTGTAGGAGAGCCTGTCACTTGACAATCTAGCTCCAGTAAGTTATTAACCATCACAATGAAGTAAGATGTTTCATCTCCTCCTTCTATAGCTGGTGGCACTAGAAAACAACAGAGATGTAACATACAAAGAAATGTACACAAGAAAAAATATACTATCCTTTTAAGCAATACTAAGTTGCAGTTTAGAAGGTTGACCAGTATCACAGGGATTTGATACCCGAAGGGGATTTGAAATGTAAAATATATTTTTGTAAAATATATTTTATCATACATACTTGCTAGGATCAGTAAATGTATTTTTTGATATACTGTGGATTTTTCTCAAATAATCTACCACTCAGGTGCTGCTGATGCCATCTGAATACTAAGCTGGTTCATATTTTATGTTGCTTATTTTCATAATAATAAGAGAAAGGAACTTCAAAAATTCGGCCTCTGTTCAAAAGCCTTCAATTTATACAGAAATAGAGAGTAAAAAGGTTGCAAGATGACTTCCCAATGCCCAGAGATGAAGTTTCCTGTTGTCTAGCATCATGTTCATGACAGAGGGCCATGTTATCACTCACTGCAAGCAGATGTTGTCATAGATGTAAAATGCATCAATGCATTTACAAATACAAAGTGCACCTATCAAAATTAGTGGAAGATTTACGTGGGTTCTTAGATCTTGGGAGTCTGGTGGTAAATCCACCACTCAATAATGTGCAGGTCCAGAGTTGAACACATAACTGAACCTTCTCTAACAATGTTTTATGATTCCATGACCAAAAAATTTAATAAAATGGTCAGGATTTGCTATGAATCTGGAATCCAGATCGTGGCATCCTTATTTACCTAAGACATCAACTTCGTATTTGATTTCCTTTTCTCCTGCCACATTGGTAGCCACACATACATACTGTCCCCGGTCGACTTCTAGGGCACTCATGATTTCTAGTTTCTTCCCGTCAGCTTCTGTACGGATGTTGTCACTGGCTTTCACAGGTACACCATCTTTTAACCAGGTGAGAAGTGGAGGAGGGTTGCCAGTAGCTTTACACTCCAGTGTCAGTGAATGAGCAATAATCACTTGCTTATTCAGAGGTACAGCCAAGTCACCTTCAATCATTGGAGGAACTGGGTAGAAAAAAGAAATATTTCAGGCATCTTTGAAATCCCAATGGAATAAAGGAGATTTTGTTTTCATGTAGTTGGACCATAGAACTATATATATATATACATGTCTGTCTCCTAAGCTGTTAAGGAAAGAATTTCTTGGGTTAGCTGATCTGCAACTATTGTAAATATTGTGGGATACTCTGGCTTACAAAGGGTAGATAGCAGCAGAAAAGGATCTTAGTCCTAAAAACAACTTTACCTCGTCCATGAAAACCAAATGGTCTAGATGCCCCATGTTCCATGGACAAATGGTTGGGCAAATGAATGGACCGCCTCTTGCTAACTGTATCTTTTTAAAATATTCTTCCAAATCATGGGACAAATTTTTCCAATTTCTATCCATGAATATTGAAAATGACCAAACCTGCCAGGGCTTTATTAGTGAATGAATTAGATGTTGGCATACTAGTAAGCATAGGCATAAAGGTATATGATTAAAGAACTTATTTTCTCCTTACCATAGACATCCACGTGGAATGATTTTTCAGCAGTTCCGGCAACATTTGTTACATGACATGTGTATGTTGCTGAATCAGAGACCTGGGCTCGAGGGATATGAAGAAACTGTCCTTTATCAATATAAAGGGCTTGTGAGCTGGATATGACTGGGTGGCCGTCCTTATACCAAGTAATAGCAGGCATTGGAAGTCCCCGAGCTTCACATTCCAGTTTAATTATGCTGTTGATCAATGCTGATATTTCTGTAGTGACATTCCCTCCTTTAATACTAGGTGGAACTACAAATGATTGCAGAACAGAAACAAATCTTCTAAGTTTTAGCATCTGCATCAGACTCTTAAGTGCTGTAGATGTTTAAAGAATGCATTTAAAGTAAATATGAATTAAAGACAATCAGGAAGTCAATGATTTTATCTACTGATAGTCAACTGCCTGTCTTCTCAATCTTTCATCATCCTTCTCTTGCGTTTCAGATTTCAGGAAAAGCAGAAAGTCACAGGTTTAGTTGCAGGGTTCATTTAAGTCCAATAGATCATTACAGTAACAAAGAAAGTTATGTTGAACAAACGAAGCAAAACAAAATAAAGCCCACTTAAAGTAGACACATTTGAAATGAGGCCAAGCGAACAAGGAATGTCACATCCCATACAATGCATGCCTTCTTCCCTGAAAAATACTCAAGGTCTGAGTGCCTTCAGAACCAGCTACTGGGAAGAGCTGTGGGATCCTCCAACTTGTGCTTCTTATAGGTTTTTGTTTCATTGTTGCTTTTTTCTTTTTCTTTCTTTCTTTTCTTTTCTTTTCTTTTTTTTTAGCTGTTAAGAGTTCATTCAGTTAACTATCAGCTATACTCATCTAATCAGCTACATGTGTATCTTCCATAATTCAGCAACCACATTCCTGGCCTCACACCACACGAGAACTCTGCTCTTGGAAAACCAACTCCAGTGGCTCAATCCTGCTACATCTTTTGACTGTGGTCCCTCCAGGCCTGTGCTACAAGTGCAACAAGTTAAAAGAAATCAAATGGATTTCTGGTACTGAACTGAGAGTACCTTAATATTATTTTATGAAACTTTTATTTTAGAATAGGATATGTTCTAGAATGCTGTTCTTATGGTTGGACTAGGGTTATAGGCTTTAGGAGGAAGATCAGAAAGGCAAAATGCCCTCCTCATCAGATCATTTCGAAGGTTACAGATCATCAGCATGACTTATCACTGATGATGTGAACCTTAATAATCTGGTTTGGTAGCTTTTGCTGGGTTTCTCCCTTATAAAGTTACTCTCCTTTCTCCCTCTTTTCAGTCCATACATATGTGGTGGGGAGTTAGGTTCTACTTTCTTTTTTTTTTTTTAATGTTTTATTTATTTTTGAGAGAGAGATAGAGACAGCATGAGCAGGGGAGGGTCAGAGAGAGAGGAAGACACAGAATTCGAAGACAGGCTCCAGGCTCTGAGCTGGCTGTCAGCACAGAGCCCGAGCGGGGCTCGAACCCACAAACCGCAAGATTATGACCCGAGCCGAAGCTGGACGCTTAACCAACTAAGACACCCAGGCGCCCTTAGGTTCTACTTTCTTGAGAGGAGACTACCTACCTACTTTATTTGGAATTATCCTATATAATTTTGTTTCTCCTCCCCAATTTATTCACTTTTTCAGCAAGTTATTTATATCAACATGAACTCATGGAAACTGATTTTATACTTTGGGTTATAATCTAAATACTGCATTGTTTAATTTGTTGCTCACATTGATCCAGTTTCGACCCCTGGGAACTATTTCATTTGGCTCCTATGTTCCTTTGGCATATTCAGGCCCTAATACTATTTTAAAACTTTTTTACCTTCTGGCCCTACTACATCCTGTAGGCTCATTTTGTATATTCCCTGCCCTATATTGCCTAGAATTAACCATGTTTCTGAGAAGCCCTGGCTCCTTTGAGTGGAAAAGGATATTAGAAAATAAGAGCTGGGTGCTGAATAGGGTACATAATGTTTTCTGATAATCATTCTCAGAACTAGCTCACAGTGACAACCATTCACATGCATGAATTTTGGCCACACATAATTTAAGGAAATATCTACTACACTGTGAAGTAAACCTAGTGGTGGAATCATTTTCCTACAAGGGGGGTAAATCTATAGTTCAGGGAAGCCACCTACGGTTCATAGGCCACACATGGAGATGCTAAGAATACATATTTACATTTTTTAATGGTTGGGAAAAAAATCAAAATAACACTAATACTATTTTGTGACATGTAAAGATTAGACGAAATTCAAACTTCAGTGTCCGTAAATAAAGTTTCATTGGGATATAGTCTCATTCATTTGTTTACATATTGTCTATGGTTACTTTCTCCCTCTAACAATTGAGTCAGGTAGTTGCAAAACATAGCAAATATGGTGTTCTCGTTGCTTCTCACTCCTGCTGAGCTTACCATCAATTTAAGTGACACAGTTATAACTCGACAGCATTTCAAGTTGCCATGCATATCACCACACCATGATATTTTACTTTATTTTTATTCTCAGTGCATACTTTTCATGTCAAAACACGAAAAGAAGAGAAAAGTAGACTTTAAAACACATTTTTAAAGCACAACACAGTGGGGATTATTTTGTTATAAATGAATGGCAAAGCATTGCTTATTTTGTAATAATACTATCGCTGTTTTGAAAGATTATAATATACACCAACGCTACGAGACTCATCACGTTATTTCCAATTCAAAAGAAAACAACAGTTGGATATATCAGAAAATGTAAAATGGATTGACTCATAATAACAGAATTTCTTCTCAAAAATAAAAAGTCAAAATGAGGCTAGACCCAAAAAAATTTTCCGAGTGGTTCAGTTCCTATGTTAGCCAAGCAAGAAAAGTCATTTACCAACAGTGATTTAATTAAAATCGGGGATGATTAATGTCAGTAGTCACAGAAATATGTCCACAGAAATCTTAAATCTTGTTTGAGATTAGCCTTTCCATGAGAATAACTGCTTGAAGAAACAAGAACACTAGGAGCAATGTTAATAGTTCAGTTTTTTTAAGGCAACTTTTATGAACAGTATTCTTGGCTCTTGACAAACTAACAGATGTTATTGATACTCCTTTTTGTTTGAGGAGTCAATGCCAAGTTTGAAGAAACGAAAGAATTAGTCTCTAAGAATAGTCTGCATGGAACAACTACAGATGAAAAATATTTTCAAAGAAGTTAAATAAAAAAAGCACTAACTCATTACTACCTGAGGTGGAATCTGCTAAGATACGGTACAACTGATGGTAGCAGGAAAAGGCTTAGACAAGTTTATAAAGCTTATTAAAATATAAGGTTTTAAAAGTCTACATTCCTTGTGTTACTTATCAGCAAGCACTCTATGTAAAATACTCATATATTCTTGAACCAGAAGTCTCCATGGTATATTTCCTTTGGTCTTATGACTTAAGTATCATCAGTTCTATGAATTTTTGTTATAAGCAGAAGCTGAATATAAAGACTTGTCTACCATCGAGTAGTTCAGAGCCTTAATGGTGTAAAGTTGTACTTTAACTTTTGGAGCTCAGTGCCGAGACTATTTTTTCTGAATGAAAAAAACTGTCCTCAGACACTACTATTGAATACCACTGAGTGATTTTGGAAATTAGTTTTGCTACAAACTTTGCTAATGTTTCTTAATTATCATATCAAAACAGCACATAAATGCAAAACTTGTACCATGGTAGTCATTCTGTTTGAATCACAGTTATGTCAAGCTACATTTATACATTTCCCATGCTGTCAAACAAAACTGAGATCTCCATTGCCCTACAGATTTGCCCTGGATATATTTTCTGAGCCCAAATTTCAGTTTCAGCAATGTTTTTCAGACCTTGATACAAATACAAAGGAAATTTCCTCATTCAAAGTTCATGTATCTCTGAGAATTGAGGACTTTCCAAACAACCTCCAATTGTTCAATCTGCGATATGGCATGCTGAAAGTCAATTATCAAAAGACTATAACAGAATTCTATAAATGCTTTCCAAACAAGGACTATGGTCATTTAAAATAATATGTTTGTGAACTGATATCAGTATTTGACGGTATCTGTCTACATGAAAAAACATTTTCCAAGATGAAATACATAAAATCTCAATACAGATCAACACTAACAGATAAACATTTGCAATCAATTTTGGTGAGAGGGATCACTAACTTTGACTCTCTCTCTCCTAAGAATTCCATTCTTCTCATCTGTAGACTTTTAGTACAAAAAAAATGATAATTTTAAAAATTACCTGAAGAAAGAATTTCATCAATTGGTCAAAATTTATTTCTGTCTTAATATATAAATACCTACATAGTATCCTTAACTTTGTCTCATGGTCTGCAAAACCTAAAATATTTCCTATCTTTCTCTTTACAAAAAAGGTTTGCCAAGTCTTGCTATAGATAATTAATCAATACAAATTCAAGCCACCCTTTTGAAATCTTAAGGAAGAGCATTCTATTCAGATTTAAAATTTTAATTTTGCTTTGAGACTACTTATGTTATATGTTAATCTGTAAACATACATAGAACTTTTGGTTCAAATCAGCTGGCTAGCCTAATTAGTTGGATGATACATCAATGAAAGCAAGAACATATGTTCAAATGAGTCCCTATTCTCCATGAATATTTTACAAAGGAATATCATTTTTACCAGAAATGATCTATTTAAAAAATCTGCATTTGTGAAACTGAGAAAAATTACTCAAAGAACATTTCAAATTGACGTCAGAACAATTAGAAATGAACTACTGCTTAAATTTGCCCAAAAATGTCACTTCCTATTTCAATTTAATTCATATATACTTTTCTGGGACCTTATTTCTGTTTGAGGAAGGCTGGTAGAGATAAAGGTTATGAACACACTGGATATTAAAATGCACCACACTTATACACTCAAAGACTTATACACACTTTGGGGAAGCACTTAGACTTCTTAAACTCAAACAGGGACCTCAAGTTAAAAATCTTTGCCTCAGAACTAATAGCTGTGCATTTATACAATCTCCCCACAGGATATTAAAAGCTCTTTTATTTCCTTCCTTTTTTCACATCTTTCCCCTGCCTCTTTTTCCCCCTCCATCTTTTATTTTTTACCTCTATTTTGTCTCTATTTCTTTTCTTATTTGGGCACAATGTACATTTCTTCCTTTCAAGTGCATTGCCTGTTTTCTCCTCACGTTGGTATGTAAATAAGGAAAACAAATGAATCAAATGTAGTACAAAACACATTCTCCATCTGAAATCTACATAAATGTTCCTCACAGTTAGCCCAACTATGGCATCTGCTTCATTCATTCTTAGGAATAAAAAGCATTTTCATAAGTGAAATAAAATGAGCTTAAGATTACCCACTTGGAGGTGCAGACAAGCATACTAGAAAGGAGATGCATTATTTCCTGAATTGTAATAATCAAAACTTCACAATGTCATAATACCTTTCATCTCTGACAATCCTAGAAATTTTAATCATTATAGATCCCTCTCTTCTGGGTGCCTGAAGACATTATATAGACTGAACAAGACGATATGACATAAAAGAACCCAAGTCCTTTGGAAATAGGTATCTCACAGAATCTCCAAAATGTATGCATCATAGACACTGGCAACAAAACAACAATGTAGAGAAGACTACTCAAAAGCTTAGGGGAAATTTTGCACCTATTATTTAAATGTCTGGTTCTGGTAAGAGGCTACTGGTAGCAATAATACTTATGTTTAACTTGGATTCATGATCGCCAATCTTTTACTAATGTTAATCTTTTTTGGAGGACATGTCTTTTCATGATTAAATTCTTCCAAGGCTTCTATTTATAGACAGAAATGATTTAAAAGCATGCATTAAATAAAATCTCTTTGATTCAAGAGAGCTACTCAAACTTTACCTAACATTCAAAAAGGGAAAATTGCAATTCAGTGAAGTTATATAGAAGTCAAACTAGTAAGCCAATACAATCACTAAGTAAATAATGAAAAATGAATAACATTTATGAAACTCTCACTATAAGCCAGGTAACCCAGTAAGGTATCTAGCTTTTGATCCTCACAATAACACTGTTAAGTAGGTATTATTATTATCCCCATTTTACAGATGAGGAAACTGAAGATCAGAGGGGTAGGCAATTTGTCCAAAGTCATAAAGCTAGTGAGTGACAGAAACTGGATCTCAACAGAAGTCTGCCTGTCTCAGAAGCCCAAGTTCTTATCAATGATTAGATCAGTGCTGTCCAATAGAAATATAATGGTGGCCATCTATATAATAAAAACTTTTCTAGTACTCACACCAAAAAAATTGAATATAAACAGAGGAAATTAGTTTTAATAATATATTTAATTTAGCCTAATATATATATAAATATATAGAATATTATTTCAGATGTAATCAATGTAAAATTATTAATTAGATGTCTTACATTATATTTCATATTAAGTCTTTGCTATCTGGACTATATTTTATATTTACAGCTTGTCTCAACTTGAACTAACCACACTTCCAGTGCTCAGCAGCCTCGTGTGGCTAGCGGTCGCTGTATTGGACAGTACATCACTGGACCATTCATTTGGTTATTAGCAAACATTTCTTGAGAGCTACTGTTTATCAGACATTAAAATAGGGAACATACAAAACTAGGCCCTGTTCTTATGAAGTTTAGCTTGCCTTGGAAACCAATAGGTAAATAAATCCATAATTAAGCAATAATCTATGAGACAGTGATATGTGTTATGAAGAAAATAAACTTGGAGAACGTAATAGCGGCTGCATGACTGATTGGATTGGGAAGATCCTGTAAAGAGGTGACATTCCTGAAGTATCTAAACTTTTGAGTGTCATATCCTGTGGAGAGACAGAAATTAGTGCAGTAATAAGCATGCTGGCCTATTGAATTACTGGGTAATTTCTTGTGCCTGCAATATAATGTTCATGTGTGTAAAAAAAATTAAATGATCTTGGAATTCACTTGCCTCAGGGAAAATTGAGACTTTTAGTGATATGAGGGCCGAGTTCTCTGGTAGGAACTTAGCTGGAAGAAAATAGGGACACAAACATAAGGCATTTAAAATGTCACCATCTGCCTAGAATAAAGACCAAGATGGTTTGAAAACAGAACAACTGAATGGTTTGCATAACATTGGCTTCATTCAATTCCTGTTTCTCAATTTGTTTTAGAGGTTTCTGGTTTTTAAAAAATTTTTTAATTTTTAATTTGTTTATGTCTTTATTTTATTTTAAGAGAGAGACAGAGTGTGAGCAGGGCAAGGGCAGAGAGAAAGGGAGACACAGAATCTGAAGCAGGCTCCAGGCTCTGAGCTGTCAGCACAGAGCCCGACATGGGGCCCAAACCCACAGACTGTAAGATCATGACCTGAGCTGAAGTCAGATGCTTAACCAACTAAGCCACCCAGGTGCCCCTCTGGGTGTTTTTTTTTTTTTTTTTTTTAAGCCTTTTAAGGATTTAGACATTTGGCTTATTATATACTAATCAATTAGGAAACACCGGACCTCTTGAGGTCACCTGACGCCATCGGAAAATCACTAGAACTCTCCAAGAAATCCATACTTAATGACAAAATACCTTAAAATTGGATGTAATGTTCTAGTCTAAAACATAAAAACTAGGCTCTTTCCTCTAACGTAAGTTGCAGTCCAAATTATTCAGCATCGAATAAAAGAACAGTTAACATTAAACCCTGCTTTTCAATAATAGTGGGCACTGATAATAACAAAACAAGCATAAGAAAATCACACTTACTATAGACTGTCAGTTTTATGTCCTTGGCTTGTTTGCCAGCTGCATTAGACACAGCACACTGGTAGCGACCCTTGTCACTTCTTCGTGTATTCTTTAAACGTAAAACTTGTCCCCCGTCTAGAAGTTCGATATTAGGGTCTCCCAAAAATAAAGGCCTAGAAAAAATGAATTTCATTTCATGGGTCCATTTTTATTTTCCTATATTTCCTCTCTTATTAATCACAACAAAAATTATTAAGTCCTAGGAGGTTAAAAATATGAAACAAAGTTTTTTTCTTTACGAATCTAAAAATGTAAACAATGATATGATTAGTACTTCTATTCAGAAAAATGGAATTATTAAAGCACTTCATTAATGAAAGTTAGATAATGATTATTTTCAGACGAAAGGTTTCCTCATTTCACACTTATTTGTTAAATATTAATAGAAAGCTGGTAATGTTTCACTGTTTCTTTCATTCCTCCCCTTCGTTCTCCTCTTCCTTCTTTTCCTTCTTCATTTTTTATTTGTTTTCATAGCCAAAATTTCTATCATCATTTCATAAAGTAAAACTAAGAGTACAGGAGCTTGAGGCCAAGGAATATGATTTTTAAACCAATATCGTAATAACACCTGGAAAAGTATTCACAATAGAATGGTTATTACTTACTAAGGCAATGATCATGCCAGCTTTTCTAAAAAGTAGATAGATATTGTAGTAAATATGAATGCTTTTATAATCCTAAGTACTGAAAGATGCTTATGTCTAAAGCAACTCATATACAGTTGTTAAGGAAGTCTTTTCCTACTATGCAGAGTCATTTATTGAACACTTATAAAATGCTCACTTTACATAACTGGTAGCAGCTTTATGTAATACTTGAACATCATGGGAAGTCTATAATATCCTAAGATTCATACCTTTTTTTAATGTTTATTCATTTTTGAAAGGGAGGGAGAGAGAGAGAGAGAGGGAGCGACTGGGGGAGGGACAGAGAGACAGAGGGAGACACAGAATCTGAAGCAGGCTCAGGCTCTGAGCTGTCAGCACCGACTGAGCCACCCAGGTGTCCCTTAAGAGTCAGACCTTTAAAATCCACTGATGTTCTTTCAGTAATACCTATAGCTAGTTTGTAAAAAATGTGCAGTGACTAAGCTCATGATAAATAACTAGATGCACTGCTGGATTAGAAGCCTCTTAATCCTTCAGACTATGGGATTAAATGCAAACACATTTAATTTTCTGTGGTGGCATCCTTTAGATTTCTTGGTATGTCACTTTGTAGGAAGCTCCCAAAAGCTAAGAGAATAAAGTACCTTGGTTTAATGAATTTTAACTGTTTTTAAAAAGTGAACACTTGATAATGTTACTCAAATTTAAGTAACTTTAAAACTTTTATTGATCATTAATTATGGAAGTAATATAAAAATTTAAACAAAAAGTAAGTATTATAATAAGAAAAGGTCTGCTTGATTTATTATCCCTAATGTGAATTTTCTCTCTAGATATCTCATCATCATAAGTTTGGTTTGCATTCTTTCACAAGTTTTTTTTCCTAAACATTTTCACCCTTAAATGTCTTCCCGAAAGAATTTGGTTCTTATGTGTAAATGGTATTGCTTTGTTCTACTTTCTCTTTTTACCTGACAATAGCTGTAGAGATATTTTTGATACCTATAGCTTGATCTTACTCTTTTTAATTGCTACACGGTGTTTCAAAATATGACTATGCTGTAAATTACCTCCTCATCTCCGAATATTAGGAATTAAGCAGTTTCCACTTTTCTGCTACCACAGTGTTGCAGGGAATATTACCTATTTTCGTGACCGCCCTGGAGTGGATGTACATGAACTCTTCTCCCTCCTAGATCCTGAAAGTGTATCTCCCACATTACAGCATATGGGCCTTCAAATTTTAATAGATATCAACAAATTGCCTTTCAGAGTACTAATTTATTTCCCACATTTTCTCCAACATTTGACATGTTTGAACCTTTATTTATTTGTTTTGCCAACCTGATCTGTGAAAAACAAAATTCATGTTATTTTCGTTTCCATGCTCCGAATTATTGACAGTGAGCATCTTTTTTCTTTTTCTTCCAAGTTTTTATTTAAACTCCAGTTTGTTAACATACAGTGTAATATGTGTTTCACGTGTAGGATTTACAGATTCAGTACTTACATATAACACCCAGTGCTTGTCACAAGGGCCCTCCTTCATACCCATCACCCATTTAACCCAGTCCTATGGCTCCCCTCCAGCGACCCTCAGGCTGTTCTCTGGTAAGAATCTCCCTTATGGTTTGCCTTTCTTTTCTCCCCCTATGCTCACCTGTTTTATTTCTTTTTTCTTTTAATGTTTATTTATTTTTGAGAGAGACAGGGTGAAAGCAGGAGAGGGGCAAAGAGAGTGGGAGACACAGAATCCAAAGCAGGCGCCAGGCTCTGAGGTCAGCACAGAGCCTGATGCGGGACTCAAACTCAAAAGCTGTGAGATCATGACCTGAGCTGAAGTTGGACGTTTAACCTACCAAGCCACCCAAACGCCCCTCACCTGTTTTGTTCCACATACGCATGAAATCATATGGTATTTGTCCTTTCTTGACTTATTTTGCTTAGTATAATACTCTCTAGAGCATCTTTTAATACAGCTATTGTTTAATTGAATATTTTTAAATTGCTGATTATATCCTCCATGCATTTTTCTATGTTGTCATTTTTACTGATTTACTAAAAGTTTGCACACAACACTTTATTTTATACAATGCAAGTCTTTACTCTTTGCTACCTAAGCCTTAGACCAGTACTCTCAGAAACCATAATGATACTCAAATTGAGACCAGGCTGTGAGAAATGAGCTCTCATGAACAATACAAATCAGTGCAACCATATCATTGTGGGCAAACCTCAATAGCCCTTGAACTTGAAGGCTGGGAAATAATCTAATTGCTCCTTTGTGATTGTTTCTTTCTGTCCATTTATAGGACTAGCTTAAGTATTCATCTTGTCATAAACAAATTTTCTTATAATTCAAATAATCCCATATAAAAGCAAACTTTTCTCTGCATTTGGATCTTGCATTTTTCATTTTTTATTCTGAGCCTATGGGTAGAATATTTGGTGTCCAATAAATTTGAGTTCCTCTATGTTTCTAAAATAAGTTCCCAGCATTTATAGTCTTATAAATCATAAGAATGAACAGTATTATGAGACTTTGATGAGAACATTTCTCAACAATATTGTTTTCCTTCATGTTCATTTAATAATATTTATGTGGTTAAAATAATTAAAAGGGAGGAAGTCCACATGCATATACACATCTATTTTCTATCAACTGGACCCTTGCCACAAATAGAGAAACGGTACTCACTTGCCATCTTTGAACCAGTGAATAACGGGGAAGGGAGCACCTTTGACTTGGCATTCAAGGGCAATGTCATGGTTGAGGACAACGGAGACTTCATTTGGGGAGTTGGCACCTATTATGCTGGGAGGAACTTGAACAGAGACATTTTATCATGAAAATCTATGATTTACCAAAGAAGAGTGGGGGGAGGGAGAACAGATTATCAATGATTTCCACAGTATTTCAATAACATCTTAATACTGCAAATAAAATATCACATAAAAATACCTTTCAGATTGCATTTATGGATACACCCAAATGTTAAATTTAAATATAGGAACATATTCATAAAAAATTTGCTAGCAGGATAATTACCTGCAAGAATTATGGTTGATTAGACCTAGCTCATTTTGAGTAGAAGTAAACCCATGTACAAAAAGAGTTGGGAATATAAGTGAGCAGTGAAGCTCATAAAGTGCAATTGACTACTGCTGTACATTTTGGAAAATGAATGACATAATCAATATTAATCTTATAAGATTCAAAACTGACATATTACAGTATAGTGCTGTTTAAAGTATATTACCCTGGTTTCTTTTAAAGAGCCTCTAGGCTACAACTGGATAGGGGACATAATATGAAAAAGATTATGATAGTTTTTATTCTCTGAATTATCCAAATAGTGAAGAATTCCTGTACACTTCCCAGACTCTGAAGTCCTCTCCTTTCATATCATGTTAAGATGTTTGGTCTTCATCTTCAGAGCAGTGACCAGCCACCCAAGTAGCTCTCTCAGTAGAGGAGGGGTATGATCAGATTTGTGCTCTGAGATCACATTTGCTGGGGAATGAAGAGTGGATTTCGGTGACAAAGAGTGGATGAAGGGGAGAAGTTCAGAGGCTACTTTAATTCAGTTTATAAATGATGATACTTTCACAGTTGGAAATGGAAGGAAGTAGATAGTTCAACACTGGATTAGGAAGTGAACTTCACAGGATGCAGATAGATTTATTAAGCTGGGGAGGGGAAGGTAGAAAGGATGAGTACCAGGCTCTAGCAGAGGCGAGCGGGTGGATGGGGGTGCTGTCAAGGGCATCACTGAAGGTGAGCAGAACAGATATTCATTGAGACCTTTCTGTTTGATATGCCACTAAGACATTAAAGTCAAGACACTTAGAGAAAGATGAGATATATATTCTAAGAGCTCGTAGAAGGAGTCTGAGCTGGAAATAAAAATTTGGGGAGTCATCAGCACATAGAATTAAAAGTAAATGAGTGCCGAGAGAAATAATAACAATGAGACTAATGATAGAAAGATTATTTCGTTGTTTGTTACAGTCTGTACTTAATAAGAATAATTAGATAGAAAAAAAAAGAATAATTAGAGAAAATGAAAAGTACTTCAGGCTCTGAGAAAACTAATGAGAGGGATTATTTTTACGCTAAAGCAGTTTAAAAATGGTAATTTGAATGCAGCATTATTCCCAGACTTCACTTCCACCCCAGACTGACGAACATATGACCATTTTGATGAACAAAATATTGAAAAGGGAGGAAGTCATTTTATCATAAAGCAAACTTTAATTGGCAAATATAATTTCATAAACTAAAGTTTAAATTTATGATTACCATTAAAATTTTATAAATGTCGTATAATCGAATTTATACCCCAATTCTACCCACACTCAGAATTATCCCCTCTTAATTAGAATCAGGGCAGAGGCGATTTAGTTATAAGAATTAATTAGAAGGCAGGGTAAGGAGCATTTGCTACCTTCTCCAGTTCAAGTTACAACCAAGCAGCTTCAGATGTCAAGAGCATTAATGAGTTTTAGTCTGCATTGTCCTGTATAGTTACTGCCTAGAGAATTTCCTGCCTACCTAACAGGAGAAATTGACAAGAGTAGTAATTTACTCTTTTATGTATAAGACAGCACCAAATACCCACAGACATCTCTGTATGGTAATCAGTAACTTAAAACATTCTATATCACATGATTCTGGTTAACCAATATTAAAGACAAAATAATGGAGAGGAAACAAATTCTATCTCTCTTATCAATTTATTTTTTTATCTCTTTGCTCTTTCCCAGCTCCATCCAATTATAAGAAATGCATCTGAAAACTGGAGTTTTTTTTTTTTTTTAAGTTTATTTATTTAGTTTGAGTGAGAGAGAGTGAGCACAAGTGGGGGAGGGGCAGAGAGGAGAGAGAGAATCTTAAACTGGTTTGGCACCGTCAGCACAGAGCCCAGTGTGCGGATAGATCTCAAGAACCCTGAGGTCATGACCTGAGCCGAAACCAAGAGTCAGAAGCTTAACCGACTAAGCCACCCAGGTGCCCCTGAAAACTGGTGGTTTTTTTTAAAAGATCATTTCCCTTACCGAGCACATCGATGTTAAAATACTTCTGAGAAGTGCCTGCAATATTAACTGCTTTGCAAGAATATCTTCCTGCATCCTCTGGAGTGGCTCTGAAGAGCTTTAATATCTTTCCATTGTTCACAATCTGAGTACTGCTGCTTTCAGTCACCTTCAAAGGCCAAAATAGTCAGTGTTACTTCCAATCCTAATACAAATGCATAATTAAGAATTGATGTAAAATTATATATCATTATTAATGAGAAAGTCACATCTGAATGGTTTATTTCAGAGACAAAGGCAAGGAGTTATGCACACTTTGATGTCTTCATTTACCTGGACATTGTCTTTGTACCACATAATGATGGGAGAAGGAGTACCTTCAACTTCACAAAAGAGACTGGCCAGGTGATTGACCAACACAGATACATTTGTTACTTGTTCTTCATCTTTAATTACTGGAGGAACTACAAAAAGAGAGAAGTCATGGCTAGATAATTTTATAATAAATATTATTTATGAAGCTTCTTTACACAGGCCTTTAGAAAGCAAATTCTGAGATATGTGATAGCTAGAAAGTCTGGGCATAGTTTAAGGACATTCCTTAACATAAAGTGAAATATCTCAACCCATATATTTATAAGTAACTCATTAAATTTTTACTTTAACTGTCAGTTCAGAGCTTTGCAGTAAAGGTAAAACTTAGGATACATTTAAGGAAGAGCCTAGTTATTCCACATACCACTCAAAATGCAAACTCCTAGGGTCTTACTTAAGATACGTGGGACTCACTACTTCACTGATGGAAGTGCATATTGCCCAGTGACTGTGAAAGCCAATATCCATGAAATTGTATGCATGCATGTATATATTTTAGAGAGACTGCACGAGGAGAGGGGCCACGGCGGGGGGGGGGGGGTGTAGAATCTCAAGCAGGTTCCACGTGGAGCCTGATGCAAGGCTTGATCCCATGACCGTGGGATCATGACCAGAGCTGAAATCAAGAGTGGGGCAGTCAACTGACTGAGCCATCCAGGCACCTCCATGAAATTTTAAAATGAACGCAACTTGAGACTGATGCAAAATGACAAATGTACAAGTATTTCAGTAAAGTGTCACTTATACTAACAAACAACTGGTAGCACCTACATGTTTATCATGTAGTGATAAGTGAAGGTTAAGGAAATCATGGCAGAGCCAGTGAGATGCCATGTAAGTATAAATAAGGGTTAGGAATACTGAATAATCCCCAAGATAGATATGTTAGTAAAATAGACAAGTGTAGAGTCATGGATACAGTGTTCTCCTATATGTTTACTTTTTTATACATAAAAGAATAAAATATATATTCATATTTTCTTGTTATGTATAAAATATCTTGGGAAAATATACACACACATATATGCACAAAAGCTAATAAATTTCTTTGCCCTAGGGACGATAAGTAGATAGCTTAGCTAGGCCATGAGACTTCTGACTTTTCTACCATTGAATTTTGAATAAAGTCACAGTGAAAAACTTACATGGAATTTTAAATCAATCCATCAATCAATTAATCAGTGCAATCAAGATTATCAGTTTTCTGTTTGATAACATTCTATTCACATTAATATTAAATAATAATACATTAAGATATTAACATATATGTAAACATTTGAAAGTGTCACATGTTCAATGATATGATTTTGGCATTTTTATCTATGTTTACCATGGACTTTGAGGTTATATTTTTTTTCTGTGGTTCCAGCTTCATTGACTGCCACACAGATATACTCCCCATTGTCATAGGATGTAACAGAAGCAATGACCAACAATGCTCCATCTTCCAAGATAGAGATCCCAGGCTCTCTGCCTGTCAGCTCTCTACCGTTCCATATCCATCTGATGGTCGGTTTGGGGGTACCTAAATAAGTAAACATAGCTTTGTAATATTTTAAATAAAATTAGGAATCATTACAACATACCAAATATACTGAGGGGAGATAAACATTTTGTTATGACTATAATTTGTAAACTAAGGCACTATGCTACTCTTAAGATATTTCTCCTGGAGTGAAATGTCAAAGAGATTGGTATTTAAGGCCTCTAATTCCTGGTCAGTCTTAAGAGACCTATGATCTCTAGTGTAGAGTTTACACAAGTTGTTTTTATCAAGGCATTCAGAACACATTAAGCAAACCAAAGCATTTTCTTGAGTAAGTTCATGGTCATTAGTGGGGGAAAAACTATATTAATCAAATGGAAGAGCTCAGGGATGAAAATAAATGAAGAACAGAAAGCAAGAGACTATCACAGGAATACAACATAAAAATTGCCCAATCAAATAGAGCTCATACATGATATGTAGAAGTGATGCTATACAATTCAAATTAAAATTTTTTTTTTAAATCTTTATTTTTGAGAGAGAGACAGAGAAAGAGAGAGAGGGAGGGAGGGAGAAAGAGAGAAAGAGAATCTGAAACTGGCTTCAGGCTCCAAGCTGTCAGCACAGAGCTCAACACAGGACTTGAACTCCCAGACCATGAGATCATGACCTGAGCCAAAGTCGGATGTTTAACCAACTGAGCCACCCAGGCGCCCCTATAATTCACATTTTTAAGAGTCCTGATATAGTAGAGATGAGGAATCTACTACCCACACATATCTGGTGATCTCATGCTGTTAAACATAGGACAATAGGAACAATTCTTGACTTCTTATACTGAACGTTGGGAAAGAAGAGAATAGGACTGATTTCCTAGATTTATTTATGACCAAAGAGTAAATGGAAGTGATGTGCTTATGCATAAAATGATAAAACATTCTTGAAGTACATAATCGAGCCAAAAGCACATATTGGAAATAGACAGACATTAATTCTGCATTAAGAATATATTTATTTAGCAGACAACGTGTCAGGCACTATTCAAAGTACTTTTATTTTTATTTTATTTTAATTTTTTTAATGTTTTATTTTATTTCTGAGAGAGAGAGACAGCATGAGCATGGGAGGGTCAGAGAGAGAGAGGGAGACACAGAATCTGAAGCAGGCTCCAGGCTCTGAGCTAGCGGTCAGCACAGAGCCCAACGCGGGGCTCGAACCCATGAACCGTGAGAGCATGACCTGAGCCGAAGTCAGATGCTTAACTGACTCAGCCACCCAGACGCCCCTCAAAGTACTTTTAAAATTTACCTGATATCTATAAAAATTTTAAAAGCACATTAAATTAATATGACTGCA
This sequence comes from Hyaena hyaena, assembly GCF_003009895.1. Taxonomy (NCBI): domain Eukaryota; kingdom Metazoa; phylum Chordata; class Mammalia; order Carnivora; family Hyaenidae; genus Hyaena; species Hyaena hyaena. Next base: position 168,544 of record NW_024081238.1, on the reverse strand, counting down.
CATCATTAATAATCTTATATTAATGGGTAATAAAAAATATTAAAGTAATGGTATATAATCCAAGATAAGTACAAAAGAATGACAGAATCTATAGTGTGTCATTAAGGCTAAAAGACTTATAAAAGCAGCTATGAAAGTCATATTTATGAGAAAAAATAAAACAAAAGGATTGGCCTGTTTCAATGCACGGACAGTAAAAGGCTGACTGATGAGAAAGAGAAGGTGAGCTGATGGTCTGCAGTTGTCTGTCTATGTTGTCAAAGAAAAAAGGGGTATAATCATTTCCTCATTTCTTTACATCCTGCTCATTCCTTTATGGGTTTCGGTCAGACTTCTCAGTGAATATTTGTCAGGCTAATAGATGAAAAATTAAAGGAACAAGCAAAAGAAGTTGCATTATCTTTAACTTTTTTTTTATATAAAATGTTTTATTTATTTCTGAGAGAGAGAGACACACACACAGCGTGAACGGGGAGGGTCAGAGAGAGGAGGAGACACAGAATCTGAAACAGGCTCCAGGCTCTGAGCTAGATGTCAGCACAGAGCCCGACGCAGGGCTCGAACCCACGAACCGTGAGATCATGCTCTGAGATGAAGTCGGACAGTTAACCGACTGAGTCACCCAGGCGCCCCTGTCTTTAACTTCTTTTGTTTTTATTTTTTAAATTATTTTTTAAAATGGGAGGGGCACCTGGGTGGCTCAGTTGGTTAAGCATCCGACTTCGGCTCAGGTCATGATCTCACGGTCTGTGGGTTCGAGCCTCACGTTGGGCTCTGTGCTGACAGCTCAGAGCCTGGAGCCTGCTTCAGATTCTGTGTGTCTCTCTTTCTCTCTCTCTCTGACCTTCCCCCACTCACTCTCTGTCTCTGTCTCTCAAAATAAAGACATAAAAAATAAATGGTAAATGGTAGAAAGAACAATCATGGACATGATGAAATTTGTTGCAAAAGATAATGATAAAGTACCTAGCTACTGTATTATTTTTTAACTTTTTTAATGTTTATTTTTATTTTTGAGAGAGAGAGAGGCAGAGTGTGAACAGTGGAGGGGCGGAGAGAGAGGGAGACACAGAATCTCAAACAGGTTTCAGGCTCTGAGCTGTCAGCATTGAGTCCAATGTGGGGCTTGAACCCACGGACTGTGAGACATGACCTGAGCCAAAGTTGGACACTTAACTGACCTAGCCACCTAGGCACCCCTCTGGGTGCCACATTTTAAAGCCAAATCTTGTTAGAAATAACAGAAGTAGCATAAACTAAATGGGAAAGATACTAGATAAAACAAGTTTGAAATAGCAGGTCTTTCCATTGAAGCAAATAAAATATGTGTAGGGGAAAAATACTTCTTCAAAGAGCTGTTATTTAAAAGAAGGATTAAAAAATAAAACAGAGATTAATTGCTATTATGCCCAAATGTTATAATAAGGACTAAAAGTGAATCTTTTTATAATGATGTTTGGGTTCAACAAAGAATTCTAAAATAATATAACTTTATGCCAATGCCCGTATGTCCAAGTACTACACACCTTTTGCGGGACATGGAAATGCGATTCGCTGGTTGGCCACTCTTTCTTGGAATGGAGTGTTATATGGAGGTTCTAGATCTTCCAGTGTAGGCGGTTCTATTAGAAACATAAATGCATTATCACAGGTTGTCCTTAAGCAGTATCAAGCTCTCCTGAGGCATTACCAACCAGGTACATTGGTGAACTGCTCTCTTTCCTGATTCCTCTTTTAAATGTGATACATGTTTCTAGCTGCCCGGTATTTCTAGGGATGTGACCTAGGGATCTAAAACTCAAAAAATGTCCCCACCCTCCAAATTTACTATTTTGTGCCTCCCACAATCCTTCTGTGTTTCCTTTGTTCCCTCAGTTAAGGTGTCATGCTTCACCCATTCTTCTTATGTTTTCCTCCCTTACTCCTGACTTCCATATCCAATCATATAGCGCCATATGTTCATCACATACCTGCATCTTCCTCCATCCCTAAGATCACTGCTGATTCAAACCCTCACTTCTCTTGCTGAAATTACTTTAATAGGCTTCTTAATGGAATCCTTTTTTCAAACGCGTTCCCCTTTGGACTCATAATCTACAGAGTCCTTAGACTATTCTCTCTGAACTGCAAATATCATTTTGGTGCTTCCCTGATGAGAATCATTACTTGTATTCATTTTGGCTGTAGGATAACGTCTCACACCTGTTCTTCCTTCAGTATACCTTATCAGTGAATCCAATCTCCCTGAACACCCTCACTATCCATCCATTTCCTGAAGAAATTTGGGAGTCTTTCTTGAGTCCTCTATCTCCTTCACTCCCTATATCCAATTGGTCACCTTTCCTGATGATTTCCTCTTCTAATTATTTTTTGAGTCCATTGTCTTCTTTCCCCCAGTCCAGCTACTATCATATTTTGTCTGAGCTATTTCAGTAGCCTCCAGCTGTTTCTCTTCACCTTCTCTAGCCAAACCATTCTCTCCCCAAAGAGTGACCTTTTAAAATCTAAACCCAACACATCATTTCCCAGTGACAACCCCTCTGAGTCTTTTCACTGCACACAGAATAAAGTCTAAACTCCTTAATCTAGATTGCTAGATCTTGGTTAACCTAGGTTCCTAGATCTCAGATAATCTGGCCCATGACTGTGTGTCCAGCTTTACCACATGTCACTCAACACTCAGTCTAAAATGTGGCCAGCTGGCCTTTATTGATTGATTTACTGATTTATGCCAGTGTATCCAAATGCCACATTTCCTCTTCTTCACATTCTACATCCTTCTCCTGGAAGGCTCTCACCACTCCACCCCACCCAACTGCATATTTGCCCACCACCTAATATACTTCTATTCCTTCTTCAAATCTCAACTTGTATGTCCCAAGCCTTGAAAACCTTCTTTGATTTGTCTTTCTTTAAAAACTCTTATACATCTTCTACCATTTCATGACAGCATTAGCCAGTTTTTGTTTATGAGATTATCTTGTAAATATCTATCTCTCCCATTGAAGCGTAAACATAAGCATTCAGTAAAGTCTGCCGAATGAATGAATGATCTGGATAAGCTCTCCAGCAGTGCGCTAGCCGCCCATCCAAAATCGCAATGGAGCAGTTAAGTTACTGTGTACTTAGTACTATGCTAAATACGATACCTCCTTATCTTTTCTTCTTGTCTTTCCACGGTCATTCTCTCTGTCAGGAATGCTCTTCCCCTTAATTTCCATATGGCTGGTTCTTTCTAGTCAACGGATCTCACACCAGGTATAACTCCTCAGAGAAGTCCTACCTGACAATGCAGTCTAAAGTAGTAAACTGCTGAGAGCATCACCCTATTCTAATTTTCTACACAGCACTTCTCACAATCTGTACGTCTTGTTTATTTGCTTGTTTTCTGCCTATTCACAGTAGAACAGCTTATGACAGCTGGTGCTTTACTTTTCTCACTACTTTCTCCTCATTGCCTAGGATATGAAAGACCCCTGGCAGGAGCTTGATAAATATTTGTTGTTTGAAGGAATAAATATTGATCCTTAAAGCCTCAAAACAAAGCCGACATCATTAGGGGAAACAGCAGATCTAGATTTTTAGGGGTCAATATTGAGTGCATGCTACCAGTATAAGGTGAAATCTTACTCCAGTGCACTCTGTTCACAATTTCTCCCAAACCAAAACTAGTGGGTGGGGTACTTATCTAGGATTGTTTCCATTATTGACATCATCCATGGGAACTTCATTTTCAAAAGTAAACATACAAAAATGGCTGCAGGTTTAGTAATAGTATGGTTTCACTTCTTTCTAGAATTGTTCTCTTTTCTTGACTTTGAAAGTCATAAAAGTTATAGAAATCTTCCAAAAGTGATCCAAGACTATCCAAGATTATATATCTTGTATAGACTCCAGGGATTTTTCCCCACTCCCCCCACCTCCACCATACTTATATTTTCCTATGCCCTAAATCACCTTGGACATATAGGGTTATTTCCGACTCATCACTGCCTGCTATATTAGTGGCCACACATGTATATATGCCGGTGTCAGAGAGCATGGCTTGGTCGATGCTTAAAGTTCCATCTGAACTGATAATATTCTGCCCTCCATCAACCAGCATGGCGCTTCCATCTTTAAACCAGGTGATTACAGGAAGAGGCGTCCCTTGAGCATTGCACGGAATGTCCACTCTTTGACCAACTTGGACTTTCATTAGTTTAGGACCACGCTGTATCTTTGGAGGAACTAGAAACAAATGAGCATTAATAATCCAATTAAAAATGCTTTTAACATTTATTTATTTATTTTTTTGAGAGAGAGAGAGAGAGAGAGAGAGAGCAAGCAAGGAAAGAGCAGACACAGAACCTGAAGCAGGCTCCAGGCTCTGAGCTGTTAGCACAGAGCCTGACACGTGGCCTGAACCCACGAACCCCAAGATCATAAATTGATCATGACATGAGCTGAAGTCAGATGCTCAACCAACGGAGCCACTCAGGCGCCCCTATAATCCAACTTTAAACAAATTCTTTCCTTTTCTCAGTTTAAATGAAAACTCTTTACCAAGAGGCAGCATTAAAAAGAGACACGATCTCAGGATTTGGACCCAGGCTCAGGCCATTAACTAGATGTGTGATCTTGAGCAAGTCAGTGAATTTCCTGAAGCCTGTTTCCTCGATAATCCAGGCCAAACAACCTAATCAATATCAGTACACTGCAAAGATTATGGGAAATAATAAATCTAAAACCCCTCATGCCAAACTTGAAGAAGAAACAAGTATGTAAAAATGTTAGGTTTCCTGTAATTTATAAATAACTTAAAGCTTAAGACTCCTTTAAAAGGCAGTCTAGATGATTTCTATAATATAAGTGAGTAAAAGAAAAAGCATTTCTCTTCATGTACTCCTAATTTTTGTTCTCTTTGTGGAAGGTTTAGCCAGACAGCAAGAGAAGCTTCTCATTAAAAAAAAAAAAAAAGTTTCTCATAAAAGCCTTTGCAAATTTCAGAGAGGAAAATCAAACTGAGTCTCTATGTCTTGTCTTTATGTACCTTCCTTTAGAAATTTAAATGAGATAATTTATTGGAAACACTGCTAATATTATTGTGACCAGGGAAAGGCTTAACATTAGGCAGGGAGAGATTAAGAGCCTCAGGGAGGCAGGCTGCTGCTGCAAATGGGAGGCTGAGAAAACACCAGTGGCAGCGGAGTTTGGGAAAACAGAGAAGATGAACCTGTTCCGAACCTCCCCAAGCTAGGTGCCATCCATGAAGTCTCACAAACGTTCTGATAAGGTCCCAGTAAAAACTCTGGGACAGAAATCTTCAGCGGCTACCAGTTGGGACCCCTCTCACTCCTGAGAGCTTTCTACTTCCCCTCAATAAACTTAATCGCTTTGCTCACTCTCTGTTGTCCTTGAGAATTCATTCTTTGACTCTGTGAGACAAGGACTAGTATCTCTCCCACCCTCCTGTAACAAGTGGATTCCAAATACACGCGTTACGCACTGTAGACTTACATTATACATATTACAATAATGTATTGACTTACATTATACAGTTAGAATTTATGGACCTTATATCCCTCAAAAGCCCCATTCCTCTGTCCTTTTTTCTTTTTTTTTTTTTTAACTATTTTTTATGTTTTATTTATGTTAGAGAGAGAGAGAGAGAGAGAGAGAGAGACAAAGCACGAGTGGGGAAGGGGCTGAGAGAGAGGGAGATACAGAATCTGAAGCAGGCTCCAGGCTCTGACCTGTCAGCACAGAGCCCGATGTGGGGCTTGAACTCACAAATAGTGAGATCATGCCCTGAGCCAAAGTCGGAGACTTAACCGACTGAGCCACCCAGGTGCCCCCCTTTTTTTCTAACTTAGTATTTGACCAATACATTCTAAAGGTTGTCACTTAGGTCAACCTTATAATTTTGACAGAATTGTTATCATCGTTTTAAGAAAGAGAAAAACTAAAGGTAAGAGAGGTTAGATAATATGCCCAAGATGCCTTAGAGTTCGTAAATGAGATAACTATTTCAAATCCCATTGTTAACAGGACTCTAGTATAGCGATTGATCTGACAATGAAATTCGGTCAATACCATCTGAGAAAATCTTTTTCTGATATTTGAATACCTGGCACCTCCCTATACAAATGCCTGACAGAGCATGTACTCAATAAGCATGTGTTGAATAAATAAGTATTTAGACAGACCATGATAAACTGAGGGAATCAAACAGATTAACTAGAAAGCTTTTAAAAAGTTAGAGTCCCAGGAAGCAGAATGTTTTCAGTTGCTGAATTCTTTGAAAATGGAAAATGACCATATAAATACTAGTAAATTCTTCTTTGATAACTCACAGTCACTTCTACAAAAAGCCATAAGTCTAAACACATTTTCTTTTTGCTGTGTATTGAAAGTAGTCATAAGTGACTGTGGACATTTAGTAAAATTGAAAACCAAAATTTTAATACTGTTCATTTGAGGAAAAGGGGACAAGTTGTTTATAGATGGCAGATAAACTTTCCAGAGTAAGTGAAAGAAAATGACAAGTCTCCAATTTGAGAAATATTTTTCTCTAATTACTCTATATACAATTCGGGGATTAACTGTCAAAGAAACTTGCATGATGGGTTTTCCTGTGGCCAGCACAAAGATATTATATGCCCTCATTTCAAAACTCACCATGGACATTTAACTTAACAGACTGAGTCACATTCCCAGCAATATTTGTGGCAACGCAAAGATACATTCCACTGTCTGAAACACGAGTCTCAATGATCTTCATTGAACCAGAAGGGAGGAATGTGTGCCTGAAAGAAAGAAGCCACATGGTAGATCATAGAACATGAGAATTTACATATCCCCGATGCAGCTGCCCTTCAGGGTGAAATCATTACTAGGCAAGCAGTTTTTGAAACCATTCTCCCATCTATATTTTTATACACCTTAAAACTCGGGGATTTTCACAATTATATTGTGTATTCTGTCTGATATTCTTGCAAACACAAAATCGGATTTTTTTTTTACCCTTAGATCTAACCTAATGGTCTGAAATGATCAAAAAACTGTACATCTCTCTGCTTTATTAACTTGTAACTATACATAGCAAATATATATTTTGGTAAATTTTGACTATATTTTGAATCTTATTATTTCTTTTTCAATGCTTCATTAAAAAATTTGGTGTGTTACGCCAGTCAGAGTGGCTAAAATGAGCAAATCAGAGAACTCTAGATGCTGACGAGGACGTGGAGAAACGGGCACCCTCCTACATTGTTGGTGGGAATGTAAACTGGTGCAGCCCCTCTGGAAAACAGTGTGGAGGTTCCTCAGGAAACTAACAATAGAACTCCCCTAGGACCCAGCAATAGCACTGCTAGGAATTTACCCAAGGGATACAGAAATGCTGATGCATAGGAGCACATGTACCCCAGTGTTCATAGCAGCACTCTCCACAATAGCCAAAACATGGAAAGAGCCTAAGTGTCCATCAACGGACAAATGGATCAAGAAGATGTGGTTTATCTATACGATGGAATACTACATGGCAATGAGAAAGAATGAAATCTGGCCAAGTGTAGCAACATGGATGGACCTTGAGGGTGTTATGCTGAGCGAAATAAGTCAGGCAGAGAAGGACAAATATCATATGTTTGCACGTATAGGAGGATTAGGAGGAACTTAACTGAGGACCAAGGGGGAGGAGAAGGGGGGAAATGGTGAGGGAAAGGGAGAGAGGCAAACCATGAGAGACTCTTGAATGCTGACAAAAACTGAGGACTGATGGATGTGGGGGGGAGGGGGGATGGGCATGGAGGAGGGCACTTGTGGGGATGAGCACTGGGTGTTATGTGGAAACTAATTTGACAATAAACTATTTATAAAAAAAAAATTTTGTGTGTTAAAATAAAAGCAAAAGAAGTACACATGTAATTCTTAAAAATATATTGAGTATATTTATCCTACAGGACGATAATGTGGTTTGGTGAACTAGATCCACATATAAAAATGTTATTATGTTTACTGTATTGAAATAGCTTTAAGGGGAGAAGGCTAGATGGACCTGTTCAAAGTGTTCTACTGGCCCAGAGACAGAAAAATGAACAAATAGTTAAGGACATAAGTCTCCCCAAAAGAAAGAAGCACAGAGGAGAATCCAACATGTAACATATAATAATTGAGGTGATATCACAAAGATCAAGGAAAGGACTGATTATTCAAAAATGATGGGCAACTGTTCTCCACATGGGAAAAAGAAATAAATAAAGATCAAGCACTACCTAATACTAGACACAACATAAAAATTCAGATGGATTAAAGTAAAAAATGTGAAAAACAAACTTAAAATATTAGAATAAAACACTAGAAGATATGTACATATTCTTCATAAAGTACATATCATTTTTTTAAGTTTATTATTAACTTTAAGAGAGAGAGAGAAAGAGACAGAGAGACAGAACTGAGACAGACAGAGGAGGAGAGAGAGAATCCCAAGCAGGCTCCTCACTGTCAGCGCAGAGCCTGAGGCAGGGTTTGAACTCACGTATCATGAGATCACAACTTGAACTGAAGTTGGATGCTTACCCAACTGAGCCACCCAGGTACCCCACAGGGAGCAGAGTAATTTAATGCAAAGAACCACTAGACGATGGTCTTGGAAAAGTTTTAAATTAAAAAACCACGTCAGAGCTTAAGCGACTGAGCCACCCAGGCACCCCATAAAGTACAAATCTTAAAAACAATAGATTAATGCCCTGAGCTACATAAAAAAATGTAAAATTCTGTATAATCAGACATTATACATTAAAAGCCTTGCAGTGGTCTGAGAAAAGATATTTTCAACACATGCAACATACAAAGGATTCTTATTAAGAAAACAGACCAAATTTCTACATTCAACAAGAAAAAGATAAACCAGTCACCATAAGTCTGTGCAGCAGATCTAAAGAGGCAAGTCACAGATGAAACAACGGTCAAGAAAAAAGTGAAAGCATTGTTGGTTCCCTGGCAGTCAGTCACATGAAAACTCAAAGCTGCAAGATACACCCATCTAACCAACAAAAATGTTTAAGTCCCTAAACGCCATGCACTGATTATAATGGGGAAATAGTGGCACTTACATTCTCATGGTAGAAAGGTAAATCAGTAGCGTCTCTTTGGAGAGCAATTTAGCATTGTCTCCAGAGTTGAAAGTAAAAATTCATTCCGACCTGAAGCTATAGTTCTAGGCTGATCCTAAAGAAACTCATGCATGTGTGTATGAAGAGACATATGTGAAGATACTCACTCAAGAGCCTTGTTTATAAAATAAACCAAACCCAAACAAGCAAAACCCTGAATGTCTGTACACTGGGAAATGTACAAACAGAATGGAGAATATGTATACAGTAGTCAAAAATGAATAAAGCAGGGTGCCTGTGTGGCTCAGTCAGTTCAGCGTCTAACTTTGGCTCCAGGTTATGATCTCATGGCTCGTGAGTTCGAGCCCTGCGCCGGGCTCTGTGCTGACAGCTCAGAGCCTGGAGCCTGCTTAGGATCCTGTGTCTCCTTCTTTCTCTGCCCCTCCCCCACTTGTGCTCTGTCTTTCTCTCTCAAAAATAAACATTAAAAATTTTTTAAATGAATAAAGCAAATCCGTATGTATAAAAATGAATATTGACTTAATAAAGCAAGTAGAATAATAATATATAAGATGTTACGTGGCAAATTCAAAACAGACACATAAATCGAAATGAAAACTACAGAAAACACGATTGCATACTGTTTAAGAATGCATGCATCGCATGCACAGGACATCTGCTTGCATTATTTGCCCCTTGGGAAGGGAGAAAAGTGGGGAGGAAAACAATGAAACTTCAAGTTTATCTGTAACATGGTATTCCTGTCATTCAAAAATATCTAAAGCACATATTTTTCAAAAAAAATAGTAATGTTATGTAAAGTGGTTCTTAATCGTTTTTTTCCCCCTCACCAGTGGGTAGGGAAACGACAATAGCATGGATTTATAGCTTCATGACTATATACCAGTAAGTCTAACAGACATAGCTGGAGACTATAGCTCTTTTTTTTTTTTTTTAATGTTTTTATTTATTTCTAGGAGAGAGAGAGAGAGAGAGAGACAGAGTGAGCAGGGGAGGGTCAGAGAGAAAGGGAATCACAGACTCTGAAACAGGCTCCAGGCTCTGAGCTGGCAGTCGGCACAGAGCCCAATGCGGGGCCCGAACCCACGAACCGTGAGATCATGACCTAAGCGAAAGTCAGACGCTTAACCGACTAAGCCACCCAGGCGCCCCTGGAGACTATAGCTCTTATTCTACCAGTAACTTCTGGCATGACATTGAGCTAAAACAGTAATTGCTACTATTCCTTGGGAGACAGGGGATGTGGCATATACATTATCTTATATATGCCGTTCAGGTAAGTAATATATCCATTTTATAAATATGAAATCTAAAGTTCAAAGGGCCTTTGAAAAAAAATCACCAAAAGTTTCAGGCAAGCTTTACGTGGTGGAGGTCAATTGAAACTCATACTTGCATGGTGACAAAGGTAGTACTCTCAAAAGCTCTGGCATTCTGCTTTCCATGTCACGTAGCTTATCAAATTGATTGTCTCGGTGGGCCTTTATGTGTATAAGGGTTTCATCAAGAAGATTTTTACAAAAGTGTCTAAAGAGAGTCAAATCTTAGGCATGAGAGTACTTACTGTTTTCTACTGCTCCTCCCGGATTAATGAGATTCTGCATGTACTATGCCCTCGTGCTAACACAAATCTGTATACAAATATGCTCCATTTTAATAACTACCTTACATATGCACCCATGGGCAATTTTGTCAAAGCTGGGTATTGGCATTCCTAAAATTAAAGAAACATTTAGGGGCCCCTGGGTGGCTCAGTTGGTTAAGCATCTGACTTCGGCTCAGGTCATGATCTCATGGTTCGTGAGTTCAAGTCCCGCATTGGGCTCTCTGCTGCCAGCACAGCAGAGATCCTCTGTCCCTCCCCCCCCGCCACCGCCCTTCTACCATTTGCTCTCTATCTCCCTCTCTCAAAAATAAAATAAAATTAAAAGAAAGAGAGGAAGGAAGGAAGGAAGGAAGCAAGGAAGGAAGAAAAGATTTAGAAGGTATAAATATTTCCTGTAGGCTCAGATGTATGTGTGAATTATCTCAAATTTAAAAGTTATTTCTTGAAACTTTTGAAAACCTGACTAGGCACAGCCTTCTGTCCCAAGAGACTGTGTTTTTGTGTGTCCCAGTTCATCCCATATCCCCTACCTTGGAGAGAATGGAGAGATGAGCTGGGTCTCTTTGGCCCAGGTGATGATGGGTGGGGGTAAGCTCTTCACTTCACATGGAAGCGTCACATCTTCTCCTGCGAGGGCAGAAATCTCAGCAGGCTCATGCTGGGACAGTCCTCGTTGGTCTCCAATCACTCTGGGTCTTACTAAAATAAACACACATTTTTTTTTTAATTTTTTAGTGTTTTATTTATTTCTGAGAGAGAGAGAGAGAGAGAGACAGTGTGAGCAGGGTAGGGTCACAGAGAGTGGGAGATATAGAATCTGAAACAGGCTCCAGACTCTGAGCTAGCTGTCAGCACACACCCCGACGCGGGGCTCGAACCCACAAACCGTAAGATCATGACCTGAGCCGAAGTCGGATGCTTAACCGACTGAGCCACCCAGGCGCCCCAATAAACACACATTTTGGAAGGGAGATAGTATTGAGAACATTTCACTTACCTTCACATGTGGACTACTACTCTTCACAAATTTACAAGACGATGCTATCTATGCCGGAGCTTTGGTGCCTATCTGAAGCTTTCCATGAATACATTTATAGTGGGAGCTGAAAGGAAAATGACCAGAAAGTTTCCCTTCTTCGCTCTTCCTTTCAGAACTTAATGAAGAGATCAGCTGAATTGCCCTTTTAGAGTCTCCCATCTGTGAAAGTAAGCCCTCAAGGCGGAAGTGCTAACCGAGACAGAACTGAGGCTTGGCTTTGCCAGGAGTTTGAACATACTAGTGTTTCTGAAGTCGACAGGGCGCAATAAGCACACTCGTCGGGAAAACACCGTTACATTTTCCCGAATGGCTATACAATTACTTTCCTTTTAAATCAGAATCTAAATAGAGGAGAGGTTGGTTGGCAGTAAAAATGCGTTTTTGTAAAGGCGGTTCACTTTAGGAGTACAGCCCCTGGTAATATGATTTGGATGAGAAATGTGAGCCTTGGCACCAGTAGAGAGTGTCAGAGAAAAACATTCCTCCAGGGGCTCTCACCATAGACGGTCAGCTGCACTTTCCTCGTGGCATAGCCAGCTGGGTTGGCAGCGGTGCAGACGTATTCTCCACTCTCTTCGCCCCCTGGGGACACCACGTACAAACTTCCGTCAGCGCCTGCGGAAAACTTAGCGCTGCTGGTGGAAATCAGCTCGCCTTTCTGCAAAACACAACAAAGAGCGAAGTGTTTTTTAAGATAATAAAGGAGTGACTTAATGTCTGGAAAAGGAAGAGAGGAAGGGGGAAAATATTTCCAAGGGGGAAAATCCTAGATTGAAAAAACGACGCTAATTTGGAGAAAGTTATTTGTACGAACTATTAAGCAAATAAAGCAAAGGTGGTATTTCTTCATGCAGAACCCTTGTCTCTTTGTTCCAGAGCTACTTAAAACTGGAGGGAATAATGGTAATAGTAATGGATAGCATAGTGCTTATGCAAAGTCACACACTGGTCTGAGTACTTCACATGAATTAACTATCTTAATGCTCAAAAGGATCGTATGAGTGGGAACTACCACGAGCCCCATTTTACAGATGAAAGTATTGAGCCTTGGGGATGAAGTGGAATAACTTGCCCAAGGTCACAGTCTGTCAGTGGTAGAGGTGGCACTTAAACCCCGGCAGTCAGGCTCTGGGGCCCAAACTCTTAACCTCTCGCTTTATCACAACACAAAGGACACCTGGGAAAGATTTCATTTTTATGTTTTCCTAAAATGCATCAAACTTCTATGCAGTCCCAGACACTGTGCAGTTTGGGGATCAGCTTCATGACTGTATTTTTGTGTCCAGAATGCAGAAATCTTCACTTTTTTATTTAATTTACAGATGTCACCACCAACTTCTTTATACTTCAGAGCTTTTTAGATACATAAAATTAGACGGTATGGTAAAATACTTAGGTCGTACCACTAATTATACAAAATACCTCATTTCATTATTATGCTGTCATTTTATATTACTTATATCTGCTAGATTTAAATTAATTTACAGGAAATATGCTATCCTTGTGACTGGTCAAAGATGAAAAGGACTTCCTCAAGGAATGTTTTCTTTTCCTCACTGCAAGAATACAAGCAAAAGAAAGATAACTTCATGATAGGGATGTAGAGGTGAATAAATGAGTACGTAGAGGTCCTATCTTGGCTCCCTAAAAGAAGAGAGTCTGAGACAAAGATTTGGGGGCAAGAAGTTTACTTGCAAAGTGATCCCGAGATGCTTGAGCAGGTGGGTGGGAGAATGAGGCACAGAAGGAAGGAAAGCTAAAAAGTGCTCTGGTTTCCTCTGTGGTTGGGCTGATAAGCTTGCATATGCTGGGGATCCTCTGAGAAGCTATATAGAAAGAAGCAGCTCAGAAGTATTCCTCTGATGGATGAGAAGCAGGACATTTACAGAGAACACCTGCCCCTCACAGGTGTCAATGTCCCTACGCTTCCTGGCCACCTGACAGCAGGCTAAGTGGCCTCGTGGGGTTTTGGAGAAAGCCCTGAGTCCAGAAACCAGAGAGGGGCCCACATGAAGTGGGACTCTGGCAGAGTGCATGGAGCTGTCCACCAGAGCTGCGCTGAAATCAGAAGGGCTGAAGGGATGTGGCAAGGGATAAGAAAAGATCTGCTACAACATGTAAAGTGCTAAGAAAAGCTCCTGGTGTGCAGAATGTGTTATATTACAGTCCACTATTGTGTTCTTAACGTTATTTGAGCCCCACGTAGATGATTACACCAAGGACATTTTGAGGACCCTTCCAAGCGGTAGGAGTGCATGGGTTTTCCTTTTTGTAAAGTTCTATGGTAAAGTCAAGTCTCATGTATGACCAAAAATATTCAAATACTGTTGTTATAACACGTAACATTAGCAAACACCACCAGATGTGCCATTTACCTTGGACCAGATGATAGATGGCTTGGGAATTCCGCTTGCTTTGCACGGTAAAGTTACTGGAATGCCTTCAATCGTGCTGAGTACCTGCTGCCCATGCTGAATGGTTGGCAGAACTGAAAAAGGAAGTAATATTCAGAATCTGAGCATCTGTTGTTCCATTTAGCCTCATTTGTTTAAAGTCGTACATTTTTAGGATATACTGCATATTTGTAAAAACTCGCTGTCGTTCCATTTAGCCTCATTTGTTTAAAGTTGTACATTTTCAGGATATACTGCATATTTGTAAAAACTCGCTGAGACTCAACATTTTCTGATAGAAATGTAGGGTAACTTGCAACACAGTGTAATAAAGTAAATACAGTAGCTATAATCTGAAGAACTTAATGAAAACTTAAACTAAGCAGTAACTTATGCATAATAAGTTGCCTCTCCTAACAAAAATAAGACTGAAGGAAATCCATGCTTCCCTGGAAACTCTTCATCCTAAGAGTTACACGTTGAACATGTATCTTTCATCATTGTGCATTATCCCTTAAGCTGCAGTGAGCTGACTTAAGCCCACTGCCAGAGAAATGGACTGTTTTAGCCACTATACGTTAAACGTCTGTCTGTTTACAAGAACTGCTTAGTGAGCTACTAAATTTAACCTAGAAAAAAAAGGACTTGTTTTCTTTCTTTTTTTTTTTTAAATATTTTTTATTTATTTCTAGGAGAGAGAGAGACAGCGTGAGCAGGGGAGGGTCAGAGAGAGAGGGAGTCACAGACTGAAAGAGGACTTGTTTTCTTAAAAGAAATTCAACAATACAACTTGCAAGGCCTTAGGAGTTCACGTTTAAAGGGGAATATACGGGATTCTAAGCCAATAGTTTGCACTCAGAAGAAAAACATACCTTTTGACTTTAGAAAGCAACTGAAGAGTTAACATTATTGAGCAGAAGCAAAAGGGAAAGGAAGACTGTTACTTATTCCATTCGGTGTATATTTCAATCAATCACAAGAACTAGCATATGGAAAAAAGATCAAAACTCAATGTTCTCAAAATAATGAATTTGAATAAAGAAGCTCCCATTCATGAAAATTCTTTTTTTTTTTTTTTTTAATTTATTTCTAGGAGAGAGAGAGACAGCGTGAGCAGGGGAGGGTCAGAGAGAGAGGGAGACACAGACTGAAACAGGCTCCAGGCTCTGAGCTGGCAGTCAGCACAGAGCCCGACGCGGGGCTCGAACCCACGAACCGCGAGATCATGACCTAAGCGAAAGTCGGACGCTTAACCGACTAAGCCACCCAGGCGCCCCGAAAATTCTTAACATAGAGTAAGGAACACAATAAAATCCCGATATACACTTTCCCTTCGAAAGATAAAACTGGAACTGCTCCCTGGTGCTCAACGGCTCAGTGTCTCTTGCCTTGGAGTGAAATTTCTCTAGAATTATCACAGGCACCCTGGAGGAGTTTGACGGGCAAGAGATACTAGAAACCCCAGTGTAAAAACTTCCCTGGGAGGCTTCGATTAGCTTGGTACATACTCCTATTTTCCTAAGGCTGGGCTTATTCTTTGGATAATTTCTTCTTTAAAAACATGGCAACAAATTTCCAGATACCCCCTATGCCAGGCTACTCTCTCAAGCAAGAAATTTCAGAATCATCATGGAAGAGTCAAATCTAAACTATACGATAATTTGGTGACAACATGAAACAAGCCATTTTCTTACATGCATATTGAGTTGGACAGCTATAAAGGAAAGTGGTAAATTTAGGCATTTTCAAATCTGATGACATTTGGTGATGGAAGAGCTACTTCTTTCTGGATCGTCAACCTACATAAATCAAGATGACAGTGAAATGGCTTGCCATTTTAATTTATATTCATATTTGCATGCATTAATTTATCCTTGTACGAAGTGGCCACTGAGAGCTTCTAATGAGCAGTCTTCAAAGTGGAGACGCCCGGTAATGAAAGAATGGCAGTGCTAATTCACATAAGTACAGAGGTAAGGAGAGCCTGGCATGTGCATCACATCCAACTCAAAACCTTATCTGAAAGCTAAATGGTTGCTGAGTTTAGCTCCTGTCAAATGTCTGGGTTGTTGTTGTTGTTTTTTAAACCTTAGCAACTATAGCAGTTACTCATTATTGACTAAGATGGATGAAATGATGTTGCAAAGTGATCTTTTTAACTTTTAATTGTCAACATTTATTGCATCACGATAAACCGTATCATTGGTTTATCTGTCTCCTTACTCCTCTGATCTGGCAGACATCACAGCTAATCATGTCACTCTTTTACTCAAGTAAAAATTTGCCTCAGAATCCTTCTCAATACAATATTGAATGGAGGTGACATGATTATATTTCTATACTAAATTCTCGAACCAGTCCATAAGCACCCTCCAGGAAATCTGTGGACTGATTTTCTCTAAAAGTAGTTAAACACAAATACAACTGTATTCAACCTGGCATTATGTATTTACTCTTTTAGACTAGAATTCAGTATGACTTTAATATTTCTTTAAGATAATATTTCTTCAAGAATATCTCATCTGATGTTAGTGGAGGCTGGCATAAGATCGAGAGAGGCAGAAAGGGCTATTTTTTTTAAAGATTTCTTAATTTTTATTTTTATGTAACCTCTACACCCTACGTGGGGCTTGAACTCACAACCCTGAGACCAAGAGCCACATGGTTGACTGACTGAGCCATCCAGGCACCACAAAAGAGGCTATTTACAATGAGAAGCAGACATAAGAAAAAAAAAAAGATGGTCTGTATCCACCGACAATTTCAACAGACCAAACAAAATGTGGAAATTACCGGATTCTCCAACTCATGTCTAAAAAAGGGATGAATTAACTAAAAATAAATGTTCTGTGCTACTTTCATCTCTGTATACAGAACTAATTTTTAATACCGTACTTAGAAAAAACAATGTTGCAAAGTCTTTAAAGAAAATACACAAAAAAATTTATGACAATTTCTTAAACTATGAAGTTGTCACTTATTTACTGAGATGTAAAAAGTCCGTGACTGTTAGTCACGAATGGAAAAAGATGGCTTTGGATTTTCTTATTTGTGAACTTTTAAGTTATCTAACACGCAAAAAGACCGTTTGGAGCACATGAGGTGGCCTTTAGAAAAGTTTAGGTCATTTCTAGCTAACACACAAAGGGGTCATTAGTAAGGACATGCTTATTGCACAATCCAAAAAGAAAAGGCAATTTGGAAGGAATAATAAGTTCAGCTTGCCTGAAATTAAAATGTATTTTTAAACATAACTCTTTGAGAGCTGAGTTCACTTTTATCAATTAAGAAACCACTTACAAAAGCCCTTGGCCAGACTTAGCTGGTGACTCCCAATGAAGCCTTGTTGTGTATGTAGGAAAAGGAATTCTGGAAACAGCCTTAACAATGTAAATAGTGTTCAAGAAATAAGGCTTTTTGTTAAAAATAACAATTAGGAAAAAGTTTCCTTCTTACAACCAGAAGACAGAGTGATTTAAAGACACAAACTTCGAACATGGTTCGGAAAGAATTACAAGGGGTCCGTTTCTTACCATGCACATCCACGGTGGTAGTTTTGTTAATGGTTCCAGCAACGTTACTGGCCACACAAGTATATTTGCCTCCATCCTGAAGGCGAACTCTTTCAATGTGGAGACTCCCGTCACTGCGTACAGTGATGTAAGGATTTTGGACCAACTTAAAGAAAAAGAATTCATATTTAATTTAAAAGATAATGTTCCCTAAGTCAAACTCAGATTTGTTTTTCTCCAACTGGGTTATAAAATATCTTATAACAAAATATTTTAACACCTTTAAGTTAAAAAATGATGAGTGTGTTATCAAATATGGAATCAATCGAATGTCATCCTGATGTACCAGCAAAAAGTATACCTCCTAACATCTGTTGGAGTTATGCAAATGATGAAAAAAGGAAAGAAACAGAAGCATCACTTATTTCATGTGTTTGTGAATTTTGTTACCACTTAGGACCCAAATTTCACTAGTCGTTTTTACTTTGGGCTTAATTTGTTCTTTTTCAAGAAGACTATTACCACTTGCGAACTATTTGATATTTTTATTTTGGCAAACAGGAACTCATTCAAGCTGAGAGAATGTGACCGATCTCAATACTTATCCTTTTCGGTGACAATGCAAATACCAGAGGCAATGTATGATATAGGAACTGTGTCAGAGAAGGCTGGCAATATTTTCTATTAAAAATGATCACTCTAACTATATATGCATTCTGTTCAATCACAGGACGCCTGAGTGCTCAGGCAGTATCATCCAATGTTGTAAGGGTATTAAATTGTTGAGTAAGATATACTAATTTTTCTCAGGATTTCATGCAAATTTGAACAAGTTTACATCTTATTCCATGGAGTCAATTCACTTCTAATTGGTATTTCAAAAAGAGTGCGAGTCTAACTACCCTGGAAAATAGAAGGAAAAATGCTCTTTTTTTTTTTTTTTTTAATTTATTTCTAGGAGAGAGAGAGAGAGAGAGAGAGAGACAGCGTGAGCAGGGGAAGGTCAGAGAGAGAGGGAGTCACAGACTGAAACAGCTCCAGGCTCTGAGCAGGCAGTCAGCACAGAGCCCGACGCGGGGCTCGAACCCACGAACCACGAGATCATGACCTAAGCGAAAGTCGGACGCTCAACCGACTAAGCCACCCAGGCGCCCCAAGAAGGAAAAATGCTCTGAACTAGACGAAAACTTATGACCATAGGTAGCATATTTACAACAAAAATCTACAGAACTGTGAAAAATTTTCATATCCCTTCATAATCAAAAGTTATACACTGGAAAGCAATGACACAAAATAGATTCACATTTTTAAATAGTTCATGAAAAAGCATCTAATGTTTGGAGTTAATACTAAAGATTAGTAAGTGGAAAAATTTTATGAGAGTGTTAACATTTATTACATCCTGCAAAGAAAGATATAAAAACATTTAAATACTATAAAAATAATTTTGTACTTTCTTGAGTTTTTACATACTCTGAAGAGTTTATTAGTTGCACTGAATTGAATGCGAAACTATAAAAATCACACCACTGGCTATTTCTCTGTTTTATTAATTCCAAAATAACGTAAACTGAGCCATGTCAATATGCATAAGAAGTTTTGGCATTACACTTACAAAATGCATTTGTATATTTATTAAATTGAAATTTCAATGTTTGAAATAAATTGCCTCTTACTCAAGAAAATTACAAAGATGAACACACAGATTTAAAGTGTTCTTACCATGGCTGAATTCTTAATCCACCGACGTTCTGGAATGGGATTTCCAGCCAACAGAGCACAAGGCAAAGTAAGCTGCTGTCCTTCAATGACGCTGGTCACCGAAGGGCTGATTCCAATGAGTGGAGCAACTAAGTTATAGAGAAACAAGTATTATCAACTCTGTTTCACCCAAAAGGAAGGCAAATTTTCTTCTAGGTCGATGACTACTAATTACACTATTTTATTTTATTTTTTAATTTTATTTTTTAATATTTTTTATTTATTTCTAGGAGAGAGAGAGAGACAGTGTGAGCAGGGGAGGGTCAGAGAGAGAGGGAGTCACAGACTGAAACAGGCTCCAGGCTCTGAGCTGGCAGTCAGCACAGAGCCCGACGCGGGGCTCGAACCCACGAACCGTGAGATCATGACCTAAGCGAAAGTCGGACGCTTAACCGACTAAGCCACCCAGGCGCCCCATTTTATTTTTTACTTTTATTTTTTTAATGTTTTATTTATTTCTGAGAGAGAGAGAGAGAGACAGCGTGAGCAGGGGAGGGTCAGAGAGAGAGGAAGACACAGAATCTGAAACAGGCTCCGGGCTCTGAGCTAGCTGTCAGCACAGAGCCTGATGCAGGGCTCGAATCCACGAACCGTGAGATCATGACCTGAGCCAAAGTCAGACGCTGAACCAACTGAGCCATCCAGGCGCCCCTACACTATTTTTAAAAAATGAATTTTTGAGAATAAGATTTTAAAATGTAAATAGATCTGAATTAGAAGAGAGAGATAAAAGACCCTTCGAAGAAGAAGGAATGGCAAGTGGTAGGTAATAGTAGAGAAGTAGAGAACGTAAAAGAGAATTCGTCGATGGCATGTGAGGTCAGAAATGTCAAGCCAAGAAATTTGCACTGTTCAATGGACAAATGGAGAGGGACTGAAATCATTACACATAAAAAAAATGGGATCATCAGAACCATTCTCAGGAAATATTAATCTGAAAACTGTGACTAACTTATTGGAGAAGGGAAAAATCAAAATGGATAAGATCAATGAGGAAGCTGTCATAACAGCTCAAGCAAATAAAATGAGGTGAACTCATTTAGATGGAAAGATGTTCCTTTGTAGAAATTAATTAATAAATTTAACATAAATGAGAGCAAAATCCCTAGATATTCTATTTGGAAATTTAAGTATATGCAGATGAATAAAGAGAGATCTAGAAAGAAAATTTTATAAATGCCTATTAATGAGAAACAGGCACTGAGAGATTTAAAAATCATATTAAATGCTATATTAATGTAGACAATGTGGTATCAGTGCATAAATAGAATTCCAAGGAATAGACATAGGAATATAAATTTAGCATGTAACCAAATGGGTATTTTAATGAGTGGAATGAGAATATTCAATACAAGATTCTGAAATGAAAAAAAAAACAACCTTTTAAACTCTAATGTGTCGCCTGGGTGGCTGAGTCAGTTAAAGTCTGACTCTTGATTTTGGCTCAGGTCATAATCCCAGCATGGTGGGATCAAGCCCTGCATCTGGCTCCTTACTGAGCAATGAGCATGGAGCCTTCTTGAGATTCTCTCCCTCTTTCTCTCTTTTTCTCCCTCTCTCAAAATAAATTTAAAAAATGAAAGAAAGAAAAAGAAGAAACATATTAAAACAAATGTCTTACCACTAAACAATATTGATTCTTACTTCATATCATACTCCAAAATAACTTCATGTGGACTCAAATAATGTAAAAAAGGTAACTGGAAAAGAACGCCATGACTCTGATGTGTGTGTGTGTGTGTGTGTGTGTGTGTGTGTGTGTATTTATAATTAGACTTAAATCAATTTATTCAAGATGATTTCTTTAAATGAAAGATAAGGAACTTGGAGAAGATGATCTGTAAGGTTATTTCCAGTTCTAACATCCCATGAAATAGGAAATAGTAATCCGCTATTTACCCGTTGTTTTTGTTTAAAATGGCACAGATAAGAGACGATGTAGTAAAAGAAGTCTGATGACTTGGAAGAGTGCGGTAATTGATCTTACCGAGTCCTGTCACTGTTACAGTTGTCTGGGATTGGATCTTTCCAAACTGGTTTTCCGCTTCACAAATATAGGTTCCTTTATCATTTGCCCATAAATCTAAAAAATAAGAGAGAGAGAGAGAGAGAGAGAGAGAGATCATTTACTCATTCAACACCATGTATGAAGCACACCATGCCAGGCACAACGCTGAAATCTGTGGGTGGAAGATGTGTGTGTACTGCCTTCTGTTATGTCCCATTCTGTAGGAAGAGACATACATAAAAACCAACAACCACGTCACAGTGTGATAAATGCTATCATATAAGATTCCAACAATGAGCTGTGGGAGCACAGACACATGAGAGACTGGTGGTACGTAGAGGAGTTAGGGAGGGATGCACATAGAAGTTAATATACAAGCTGTACCTTAAACAGCAGGCAAGATAGGGAAGGGCGGTCTAAGCCCAATGGGCTGCAAAGACAAAAGCATGACTTGAAACATCAAGGTCTGTGCAAAGGGTGGAAAGCTGCACCACCAATGGGTGCTGCAGCACCACCCTGGGGTCATTGTGAAGGTTTGCAAGCAAGATTTTTTTTTCTTTAGTTGGCCCAATGATTGGGAGAGTATACTGGCATTTACTGGGGAAGAGGTAGAGAGGCCATGCAGGGGGCAGATTCATGGAAGGAACAATTATCCCAAGTCCAGCAAGACTTCTGAAGATCCCACTGCAAATTCATGGACTTGATGACTTTGTTTATAATCATATGATAATTACATATCAGTCTACATTTAAGCTGTCAAATCTATGGTGATACACGTAACCACGTATGCACATGAGTAGACATTTCTAGAGTATTTACTTATTGAAATGTCTATTATTTTTTTTAAATGTTTTTATTTATTTCTAGGAGAGAGAGAGACAGAGACAGAGTGAGCAGGGGAGGGTCAGAGAGAGAGGGAATCACAGACTCTGAAACAGGCTCCAGGCTCTGAGCTGGCAGTCAGCACAGAGCCCGACGCGGGGCTCGAACCCACGAACCGCGAGATCATGACCCAAGCGAAAGTCGGACGCTTAACCAACTAAGCCACCCAGGCGCCCCTGAAATGCCTATTATTTTAATAAAAATTACTTTCCTTTATTTTCCTTTGTACTACATTGTGGATATTAAAATAGTTTTTATTATGTAGATAGGTCAAAAAAGATAGACTTTGTTTCAGGATAATAAAAAGGGTGTTATAAAATATTTTTTAATTAAGGAGGGTGTTAAGGGGATCAGGAGGAAGTTACTAAGTTACAGGTTGTATGGATACAGTCAGGGGACAAGCTCAAGGCAGAGTGTGGTGACTTGTAAAGAGTGTGGTTTATCTTGTGAGCAGTAGGGGAGGCAGCAGAAGATTTTACATAGGGAAATGATTATAATCTTTGCAAATATCTTAACTAAATAAGCACAGTGTAATCTACCAATAAGGTCTGACAGAGAAAAATGTCACTTTCCATTATGAACAGTTCCATTTATCTCAGATAAAGAGCAGTGATAAAGCTCCTACTTCTCTGTTAACCAGATCCATATAACCTCAGAATTACAGCTGGTAGATTCAGGCAGTATCCATTCCCAACAACAGCAAACATTCATTTGCAAAGGAAAATTCATCGAATCATCTGGTTAATAAGTCACACATTGTTTTTATCCAAGACATTTTTCATATTATCAACTCCTGGACTAATTTGTATGGGAATACATAAGACTACAGAGATTGGTTTCTAATCACTACTTTCCTTCTAGATAATTAATGTGGACAGCTGGGCCACCACTGGTCAATGCAAGGCCCTCTTTCGTTCTTCCTTTTTTACATCGCCTCTAACTGATTTGTTTCAGGTCTAATTTGTTTCCGGGGCTTTTCTCATCACTATTGTCGCCCACCTGTATACCCCTGTAAGGCTCTCCTATTTTCCTTCTCATATCTTTTATCCTGAAGAGGGGTGGTTCTGAAATAGTATTTTCGTGTGTCTTTTCCTGCAGTGAGGCTCGGAGGGCTATCTTCTACCTCGTCAAAACACTTCTTCATCTGCACATTCCAGGTCCTGCATAATCTGACCCAATAGGTACTTTTGTGGCCGTCCACATGGATGGTGGGTTGTAAAATGCCCGAGTGGGGGACCCCATATATGACTCTGTCTTCACCCCAAAGCCTAGCCCAGAGATGATTACTTAAGCACTTCTAATTAGCTTAATGCATATTTGGAAGTTTAAGTGGCTAATGTACATTTAATATTGTTAATAAACATGGAAATCACTTATTGAAGGCTTTCTACAAAATAACCCCAAAGATGCAACTACCCTTTAAAAACCAGTTAATTGACTAAATGTTTTTATCCTCTAGTGCCACTATTCAAAAATTCTGAATATTATTTGAAAAAGTACAAAGTGTTTACAAATATCTGAATGCTTAATAGCTTACAGGCAAAAATTTTTGGATGATAGAGTATTTGACTTTTTTTAAATCTTCCAGGTGGATATAATTTTTAATCAAGGAGGTCCCATAGAGTATAGAGTCCCTATGGCTATATACCTTTGGTCAAAACTAATCCATTAAAGTTAACTGACTACTATGTTCGTATTTTACCTTTCTATACAACAGTTGGTATAAGAGTCAATAAAATGTGATCACTTATCCATGTAGAGGCCCAAGTGACTCTATTTGCAATAAGAAACAGTGACATATAAAGTCACATTGCTTCATAAGCCTTTATGGTATCACGTATATTTGAATGAAACATAATTTATTCATGACAATTCCAAAATATAAGAGTTCAAAACCATTTGAAAGTGAAATCCAACACACACAAAGAGTGTTGGCATGATCAATTCACTATTTTAAACATAGTAATCCCTGTGTATAAAACATGAATGTATAATATATGTGCATACTTGTATAAAATATATTTCCTTTAACCTACTTGAAATAAAGAGAGCTCCTGTTCTTAGTTGGCTGATGGAACTCACTGAAAAGGGTCTTGAGAAGATTGGCATGTTGTCTGACCTCCGCCATTTAATCTTTGGTTCTGGATAACCCTGGACATAGCAAGGTAATGTCACATTTGAGCCAATTTCCATAGACACATCAGTGGGTTCTTGTATGAAAACTGGAGGTGCTGGAAGGTATTTAAAACAAACAAAAAAAGGTGATTAGGACAGTGTACATGCATATTAAATATAAATTTAATTATTAAACTGTCAACAGACTGAATCTGAATCAAGGTATTGTTCATATATTACATATTTTCCCTTTAAATATTCATGTCTGAAATAGCAGATATTTCTTTTTTGCTTTATAAATGAAAAGAGGCACAAAGAAGTTCAATTACTTCCTTCAAGTGATAAATGATAAAGACAGAGGAATTCAAGAGTGGGAATTTAAATCAAGATTACTTTAAATAAAGAGAATCTTACATTTTAGAAATTTCTTTTCAATTTTGGCTTATGTCATACTTCTCAAATCTTTGAACTTTCTTAGAAATAAGTCTGCCTTATAATGAAATATTTTTGACACCTTCCAAAACTTAATTCCTACTGGTCAAATTAAAAACATTTTTTTAAATGTTTATTTATTTTTGAGAGAGAGAGAGCGTGAGCAGGGAAGGGGCAGAAAGAGAGGGAGACAAAGAATCCGAAGCAGGCTCCAGGCACAGAGCCCAATGTGGGGCCCGAACTACCAAGCTGTAAGATCATAACCAGAGCCAAAGTTGGAGCCTCAATTGACTGAGCCATCCAGGTGCCCCCTACTGTTTAAATTTTTAAAGAACTTAATGTATACTAGAGCTCATTCTTTAACACATCAGTGTATCTCTAGCTAACAGTATTTAATCCTAAATTACATCTTTGTTCTATATCACATTCTTGCTTCTCAGTATCTTTTACTTTTGGGTTTTTTTTTTTTTTGCATTTTTTTAATTAAAGGAATTTAAACTTGAGAATCAATAATAGCAGAATATAGTATTTGATTAAAAATTGAGAGCTTAATATATTAGAGTTAAAATCTGATCCAGAAATTATAAAAATACAGATTAAAAGGCTACAGTTATCCATAATTAGGGAAACAGAAGTCAGGAGGAAGAATTAGAAATGTGTTGTTGGCAAAACTTGGAAAACATGGGAAGGAAATACAGGAGAAAGCTGTCAGCAAGCTCAAATAGATGAGGCTCTCGATAGGTCTGCCCCTAGAACTTATAAGTAATGATGTATGAGGTATCAGACAAAGAGAAATACATAGAATGCTACTGAAGGTAATTTGTGAAACCTGCTCATGTAAGGATTCTAAGAAGAGGAGCCCAAGAGAGGGCTCCTTGGTAATGTCAAGTTCAAATATTGCTTAGGAATTCAACTATCACTTGCAAAGCAAGGCCTGTTGTAAGGTGCTTTCCATTAATTTTCTCATTTGATCTTTACAGTATCCCTATAGGGTAAGTGCTATTGTTACTCTAATTTTATAGATGAAAAAACTGACATACAGATTTATTAAGTGTTACATGGAATTGAAGACCAGAGGTAGGACTGAAAAACAGGTTGATCCTGGTAACAATTCTTTGTCATTTTATCAGGCTCTCCTTTTCTATGAGTTCCTACAGCTGCTCAAAGTCAAGGTGTTTAGCAAGCTAACAAAAATGGGTGTGGAGATCACTTCTTTCTTTCTCAATGGGAATTTTGGGACTTGGATGAACAGTTGTCTCCTGAGCAGCATTAGTGCTTTATTAGCAGAGGCTAAAGGACATCTTCTAACTTTGCACCCTCATCTCCTATTATTCCCCTACAGAAATCTTATTCTCTGGACAATCAGAATTCTTCACTCTTCTCTAAATAGGATTGACCATTTTCTTTTCTTTTTTTTTTTTTAATTTTTTAATGTTTATTTCTGAGAGAGAGAGAGAGCATGAGCAGGGGAGGGTCAGAGAGAGAGGGAGATACAGAATCTGAAACAGGCTCCAGACTCTGAGCTGGCTGTCAGCACAGAGCATGACGCGGGGTTCGAACCCACAAACCATGAGATCATGACCTGAGCCGAAGTCAGACGCTTAACCGACTGAGCCACCCAGGCGCCCCAGGACTGACCATTTTCATACCAGTACCTGTGTTACAGTCATCCCTCTCAAATGCAATGTTGGCAGTTGATCTCGGGCTATTGAAATATTGACAATTCTTTAATATAGTTCAAAAGGTCCCTCCTCGATGCGATCTCTCACCCTCCCAGATGGACATGACTTCCTCCCTCTGTGAGGTACAGAACTCACTCTGTACCACTTTCATGGCAATAGCCTCATTCAGTCTTTTAGCAGACTGTGTGTTTGATTTTCCCTAGAGAGTTTATGTTTGCAACCATATTTTATCTTTTATAGCAGCTAACCTAGTACTTTGTGCATTATACACGGTTGCTCGATATCTGTGAATGATTGAATCAATATTAAAACACTTCAGTGATAATCTAGTATGTGCATTTGT
Organism: Hyaena hyaena; assembly: GCF_003009895.1. NCBI lineage: Eukaryota > Metazoa > Chordata > Mammalia > Carnivora > Hyaenidae > Hyaena > Hyaena hyaena. The sequence continues at coordinate 141,652 of NW_024081238.1, read as the reverse complement.
ATGTGTAAGTGTATGTGATGTTAACAATCTTGATCTTTTGAAGAAACATGTCAATTTCAGAAGGCTACTATTTGTTTCTTGAACCTAAATAAAACTAAGTTAAATCTACAATGTAATATGTTTTTTAAAAAAAGAGTAGCTGTGTTTAGATTTCTCTTAATCCACCTATAGGTGAATTTGACATATGAAAATCATAGGCAAAATAAACATTTTAAAAATAATTCATAAAGCAGCTCATTGTTTTTCTATCCTAAGTGTAAAGGACTAGTTACTTTTCTCTGGAGTGACAATAGTCATTTATTCCAGAGCCACTTGCTTTTCTGAGAAATAGAGGTTAAATATAAAAGTCTCCAATGTGTTAGATGCAGAGTAGGGGCAGGTAGATGTGGAAATGGGGCAGAAAATCAATTTCGGAAGAACAAAAAGATATGCAGAAGCCTGGGGTTGACCAGACATTTGAGAGGAAACCAAGCTTACTGACACAGCAGAACAGTCATCAGTCAAAATGGAAACAAATTGGGATTTTCAGAAGTAAGAAAGCCAAGAACGAACTGGACTAGAAAAGGATAACTAGAGCTCAAGTCGTGCCCATAAAACTCAGTTAAGACAGGAGAAGTCATCTGTGGTGAAGAAGCTTTGGGAACAGTGTCAGGCACAAGACAAGCAAAAGGTTAGGGCATTTACATCCTGGTACCAGAAAACAAGGCAAATGAGAGTACCAGGCACTAGGTAAGGAGCCAAGACAGCATCAGTGACAAGGAAACCTCAAAAACGAAGCACTCCTAACTCGAGCCAAGAAGCCTTTTAAATACTTCCTACTCCTGATGGTGGCCAATTCGAACTCCAAGTGATTTATATCGGGTATATGGTAAACAGATTAATGGGGCCATGGAAGGGGCAGTGGTGACTGTTAGTACAAAACACGGGACTTGTTCAAAGGAGGGACTTGTTCTGTGTTGCACAGAGATGTTACAGTCCATTAGGTGGTTTTACAAGGCAGTTCCATCATTAGTCTGTAAAACTGGAAAATTATTTTACTTCCCTCATCCTAAATCTCTCCATGAACAATAAAGAGATAATAACGTCTATCTCGTGTTGTTAAAAGAGCTGGTCTTTATTAATCATTTAGCATTGTAGTAATCACCCAAATTTTAAGTATCACTGGTTATAAACATTGTTGAATATTTAATGCATTTAATCTTAGTGCCAGGATTTAATAAACTATTATTAATTTCAATTTTGGCTTCTGCATACAGCCTGTTAGGATTATGCTGGACTCACTGTGATCCACTAAGTATTCGTGTGCAAACCCCTTGAGAACTGCACACTTAACGCATGGTACAGCTTTGTTGCCGCTCACTGATAGATAGATATGGCTGTGTACAAACGTTCTTTTGAAAATAGAAAAGTCACAAACAGATCAACCACGTTGTTCTAAAATCTACTGCATAAAGTTATTCTAGTTCCTTTTGTGACAATTAAATGTATACCCACTCAGGCAACTCTTGCATTACATTAGTCAGAGATTGTCTTTCCTAAAATGGCTGAACACACTGTTTTGGTTCTAGCAAACCACAAAACACAAAACCACAGTCTAAGACTCAAACCCTGAGTGGTGTGGAATGCTGCAAATAAAATCACTGCCAGGCCAACTTTTTGTTTGATGTAGCCAACCTTCTCTTCCAAATGACTTCACAATTCACTACCTCTTTTTTTAAAAAAGGATGAAAAGCACTGGTAACTTTCCCTGTTGACCTGAAATGTCCATAACTCAGAGCCACGATAATGAGAAACAGGAAAAAGGAGACTCACTACAAGAAGCTATAACTCAGCAATATTGAACAGCTTTATTATTACTATTTTTTTTAATCTACTATTGATGTAAAGTAATAGGCCCACAAAAACAAGCTGAAAGTCCAACAGCTACATGATAGGGATAAAGGTATGTTTTTCTTTTTAAGTCATAAGCTGCTTAAATTTATGCCCAATAGTTTTGGAACTCAAATGAATTTTATGCACCACTAGTAATAGTAGTACTTGAATTGTCTCAAGCCCTTTAAAGAAAATCAACTTGAAACAATGACGTTCATATTAAAAACCCAATGCTTAAGTACTATGCCACTATTATACATGCATCTCTATAATATTTTTCAAGACTCAAAGAGTCAAAATGGCAATTCAATTTGTGAAGTTCAGCTATTTGATACATGTGCCATTAAGTAGCTTCAGATGAACAGCAGTAACCAATGCCATGCTGCACGCACCTGGGTGATGATGTCTCATTCCACCTTTACATCCAGCCCATCAGGTAGGTACTCTTAAAAGTCAGGCGGAAAACCCAGCCTCTCTCCAAAGCCCATTCTCTTAACCACTATATAAATTCTGAGGAAAAGTTTGGTTTTTTTGTTTGCTTTTAAACCTAACAGTGATACCACAATCATCACTGCAACTGTGATCTGCACAGACCTCAGCAATTACACCCTGTATCTGCTACTGTGTGGGACCATAATTTTATGTGGATAGATAAGCTCTAACCAAACTTTGTGAGCCACAGTGATCAGACTTCTCATGGTGGATAAGGAGATGGTTATTAAGGCATAACGGATGCATATGTGGCACTGATGCTGGTATTAAGTCATCTGGCAACTGTTAATGATCAAGATTACATTAAGGAAACAATTGAGTTTATGTTAATAGCTCCATCAGAACAATTACTGGAATAAAAGTTGAGAAGCCATTGTTTTAGAAAAGGTCATAGAGAGTGAAGATCTTGAATCTGAGGGAAGATAAAACAAAATCAGTTCAAGGAATGAGGATATATGCAAAGCATTGGTTAGCATGTTTCCGAATCCAATGTAAATCACTCCAGCACAGGCAGCTCTAATGCTTACATGGGTTTTCACCAGTCAAACAGAGAGAACCTGGAAAGCTCAGAAACTAAAAATATCATCAAGAAGGTAGTAAGTAAGCAAGGAAATGCATGTGTTGTTTAGATTTTCTATAATCTTGGAGAGGAGTGAGGGTATCATTCCTCTTTTGCTGGGAACAATTACTCAGGCTAATTATTCTTCCTCTAGAGCTAGACAACTCTAGAAGGATGTTGGGTAAATATAAAATATGTGAGCAGGAAAGAGGAGGAAGCAGAACTAGAAAACGTAGGGAATTTGAAACACCATACTTTGTATATTTCTTAGAAACAAGAATTCTGCATCAAGTGACCCTCTTCATTTGGGCCTTATATTTCTAAAAGCATTCCTTGTGTTTTAACTTTACTGGTAGATTCAGATATCCTCCACCCAGAGATTCCAATCTTATTTCCAAGGCACTTTTCTTTATAACCTCAGCTTTAGTCATGGTCATACACATTTTGCTGCGCCCTAGACAGATTCTGCAGTGGTCATTGTGGTGATTTCCAGCTCTGTTGATTCTACCCCAAGGGCATAATCACCAAGAGTACAGACTGTACACCAGATGGCCTAGGGGCAAAGGGGATCATAAAAGATCCCAGAAGGAAAGAAATTAGTTTATATGAAGCAACATAGCTTGGAGGGCCGTGATATTCATTTAAAGAATTAAGACAGAACTGAAATGTTTTGTATTACTTTATCCTAAAAATAATCTGCATTTTCTCTACAGTTTCTAACTTTTGTTGCACACACACACACACACACACACACACACACACACAGCAGAGGCATGAAAATCATCATACATAAATGAAAATACAATTTAACAAAATGTCATATTTTATAAGTTTAACTAATGTAAATGTTTGAATTATCTGTTAAAATTAAGCTGCCAGGTTCCTTTTCATACAAAGCAAGCTCTGTTTTATTTCATGTGTCCCTACACTGTGTATCAATTGTTTTTTAAGAAACATGACAGGGAAAGACAAAGAAGGAGAGAGACAAAGAAGGAGAGAGTAATCTGACGATAGTAGTCATGCACATGCTGTATCCTTCACATTGTGACTGACATTTATTTGTTGTTAGTACTTTATTTTATACACTGAGGAATCATTGCTAGTAAAAAAAATTTTTAAGTAAAAGCACAATGTGCTACCTTTGCTATCATCAACATCTCCAAGTGACGGTCGAGAGCCAAAGTCTAATTTCTGGCCTCCAGATGTTAATACTTAGCAATTTTGTGTCAGAATGGATCACTCCTGTTACGAAAATGTCTGGCAACAGATGATATACCAGTGAAGTCTACAGTCTCTGATGTCAGATTACCTGGGTTCAAATATCCAGGCTCTGCCCCTCCATAGTTCTCTGATACTGGTCATGTTAGTTAGCTTTGTTATGCCTCCATTTCATTATCTATAGAATGGCAACATTTATAGTACCTTCCTCTTAGGACTGCTATGAGATAATGCATATAAAAGTTCAAAGCACAATGCGTGATATATAGAAAGCACTTGGCAAATGTTTACCACCATGATTATATTAATAATCTGAGACGCTAACTCTAATTTGTCCAATGCAATGAACATTTCCACCCAATTGTTTCAGAATTATTAGCCTGGAAAAAAACAAATATGTCCATCAGAGCTGGGTGCTTACAGCCAACATCCAGAGTGATCTTTCCAGCTGCTCTTCCAGCATCATTGACAGCTACACACATATAATCACCAGCATCCAGGTCTTGAGTTTCTGGAATCTTCAAAAGTCCCAAGAGAGGGTCAATAATGAGGAATGTTGAGGGCCTCAGCTCAAGATCCCCTAGGTCAAAACAAAAGGAGAACATTAACCCCTAAAGTATTTACATAGCTTACTCCGCTACTGGTTTGATTTCAAGACTGCTGAAGAAAACTGACTGTCAAGTTTGTACAATGCAATTGTCTGGCATAATGTAGACACTTAAACAATGTTTATGCAAAGAAAGAATGAAGTGTTTGTTGGCACTTAGCTGATTTATTAGTCTGTATAATTCTATGCGCTAACCAAGAGCCAAAAATCTGGCCCCAGATATTTCCTACTGTGAATGTACCTAAATAAGAATGAACCCTTCATAGCTGTACTGGGGAGGATGAGGTTGGTGGGGGGAAGGGGACTCTAGGAAAGGATGGCAGCTGTCACCATGGCTGTTAGGTAAGAAGGGAATGGGGAGATGAAGGTTGAAAAAAGGTTTCTACCAGCTTTGTGGCAGGATAAATTTCAGTTATCCAGAAAGTGTGTAGGAGACTACAGGTGTTCTTCTTAGTTTGGTCAATGACCAGGTTTTTGGTTTGCTGAATGCTATCAGTTAGATAGTGTCTCTTGAGAGGATGAGGCTGCCTGAGAGCATTCTGAGGATGTCTGGGGAAGAAGGGACCACAGCCATCTGGAGACGACAGGGAAGAGCTTGTTGGTAAAAGAGGAAAAATGGATGAGAAGGTTTTTTTTTTAACTGTATTTATTTTGAGAGAGACAGTGTGAGTGGGAGAGGGAGAGTGAAAGAATCCCAAGCAGGCTCCATGCTGTCAGTGCAGAGGCCATCGAGGGGCTTGAACTCACAAAACCGTGAGATTGTGACCTAAGCTGAAACCAAGAGTCAGTAGTTTAAGCAGCTTGAGCCACCCAGGTACCCTTGGATGAGAAATTTCTAACAATGGCCAGAGAGAAGTGTTTTATAGAAATCTCCCATAATACCTCTACTACACCTGTATTATTCATCAAGTTCTTGAAGTTGGAGTTACAGGTTTCTAGAAGAGGCAGGTAGGGAATAAATGTGTGGAAGATGAAACCATGCATTGAGTTTGACCTGAGTGTGAGGCTAGAATGACAGCAGAAAAATTAGTTATGTCTGAGTTACCTACGTGTTCCTGATGCTACATGTCCCTGTAATCCTTTCAATCCCCTGAGAACCATTTCTCTAGGATGGAAACCAATGTCTTAGCTAATCCGTAAGTTAGGTTAGCCTCTCATGTTTCTCCTCCTTCAGGGTGACTCCCCTCCCAAGAATGGAATTATTGGGATGACCAGTTTCATAAAAAAATACCTAGTACTGGATGTTTAATGCTAGCATAGTGTCCACATCTTTTTTGTTCATTTTTGTAAAGAGTGATATCAGACTTTCTGTGGGGATCCCAAAACCTAACTGGAGGTTGGAAGGCCATTGCTCTTAGGGGTGCCTAGTATGCCCAGATGTCAAGTCTAAAAAACTGCTCTCCAAAATGTCATGTACTACCTTAGCCATGCACCCTGAAGACAACAGTAGTAACTCTCTTAGCTTCTAACAAAAAAAAAAAGAGAACCCCAGAACAAGTAATCCTCTAGAATACTATAAAAATAACCAATCAACAGACTCAGGGCAACAAGCAGACAATTCTCTTTGTTTTTGTTTTTATAATTTTGAGAACAGAAGGGGTCAGAGGAGCCATAAATTTGAAAACAAAAAAATTACAATAGCAACCATCAATGCCAAAAATAAAGTATTTTTCAGCATTCCAATATTTAAAACCCAAATCATCCTTTTAAGCTTGCTACTACATACCACATGAGAATAAGAGAAGCAACCAAAGCTGTGTCTATGTGCCTCTGGGAAATTTTCATAAATAAAAGCAGATGATGTTGACATAAACTTTCCTCCCACTAAGGGAGAATGCAATGTGACCTAGCTGTTCATCAAGTATTAGAATGTTTGGACTAAAATACATTTAGAATTTTGGAATTTACTTCTCCCTTATTTCTTCTGTTTATGTCAAAGGACACAACAGGATAAAATCAAGACCTTTTAGCTAGATTTTTTTTTTTCAAAATAAAAATGTTAAAAGAATAGCAGTAATGAAAATATAAATTGGGAAAACACCAGCTTAATAAAGTTTGTATTTTGATTACATTTTGGTAATCCCTCCTTTCTTGCTTTCTACTGAATCAGTCATCAAATTATTGGGAAGCCATAGAGAAATACAGAACTTTGAGATGGCAATGAAATAAGGATATTTAGTTTTAATATGAGGTAAGATGAGAAGAATGTTTTACTGAGGGAAATATACAAACTTTCCTAACAGCCCATGCTAAGATTTAACAATCTAATTTAACCATCGAATTTAACCCTCTGCAGAGGGTTCTCTTTACGCTGTACTTTAAATTCAATTCTGGTCTCTGTGGATGTAAAGATTAACAGAGAGATCACTATCCCTGGCATAAGATCCTTTCAAACAGTTGATGGTGGTTCGTGGTTCTCAAAAGTGTTTGTCTCAAGATCCTTTTACACTCTTATAAATTCTTGGGGACTTTAATGAGGCTCTTTTATGTAGATTACATTTATTTGTGTTTAGCATTTTAGAAATTGAAAAACTTTAAATGGATGTATTCATTCTATAAAAAACTCATGACATTTTAACATAATGAACATATTTTATGAGAAATTCATTATTTTTCCAAAAATAAGAGAAATTTAGTGAGAAAGTGGTGTTTCACATTGTTACAAATTTCTAGACTGTCTAGCTTAATGGAAGACAGCTGAGTGCTCATATTTGCTTCTGCATTCATTCTGTTGGCTATCACGCTTCTGTACCCTCCAAAAACTCCACTATACACTTGTGAGACAATAAGTATGAAAAAGAAAAATAGTATCTTAGTATAATTAGAAAAATAATTTTAGTCTCAGAGATTCCCTGAAAAAAATTATGGGAAACGCCTAGGGATTCTCAACTACTACTACTTTTTTTTTTTTTTTTTGAGGGAGAGAGAGACAGTGCAAGCAGGGGAGGGGCAGAGAGAGAGGGAGACACAGTATCCGAAGCAGGCTCCAGGGTCTGAGCGGTCAGCACAGAGCCTTACGCGGGGCTCAAACTCACGAACCGTGAGATCATGACCTGAGCCGAAGTTGGAGGCTTAACCGACTGAGCCACCCAGGTGCGCCGCCCAACTATACGAACTATCAATTTAAATGGAAAAATCCAATTTCTTTAATTTTTCGCCAGAAACAGCCTGTATATAACATTTTAATAGTGTCTCTGATTCTTTTTTGAACCCACTATATGTTGCTTACTTGCAAAATGAAAAGTCCAAAATTTTGATGGGTATTTGTACTCATATAATTCCTTTTCTCTGATGGTCTGAATGGAATACAATTTATTAATTCATTAATGAATGGTAGGTGCCAGGGGTTTGGGGGCAAAGGAAATGAGGAGATGTTGTTCAACAGGCACGAAGTTTCTAGAGATCTATTGTGCAACAAAGTGCCTATAGTTAACAAGGCTGCAGTGCACACTTAAAAATTTGTTAAGAGGAAAGATTCCATTTGTTTTTACAATCAATCAATTGCCACCTATATTCAATCAGAATTGCTAGAAAAAAGGGTATGAAGAGAAAGTTATTCTTCTGGTTAAGGTAAGGACTCCTCTTCACCCCTTGGTTTCCATAAAGTAGGATTTTCCTAACCTTCCTATTGTCTCATCCCTAGTAGAGGGGGAAAAGGAGAGCCAGGTATCTCTTCCCCCTTTCTTCCCGGAGCCAGTTTGCATGAGAGTTTAGCCTATACTTTTGTTTTTGATGATCCAGATTCTGGATAAATTGCTTGCCTGGTACATATAGGACAGTCGATTGGCCTGTTCCTGGGGTTTATGGCTGCTATGCATATTGGTATGAACACTGGACATTGGTGATGTCTTCCAGTACGGTCTGTCAGAGTTTAATGTCCACATTCCATCTCTGTTGTTTCATAACTTAGAGAAATGGAATATATTTACTGGGCCCAATGAACTCCAATATATATGGTTGAGAGAACTAAAAGGCAGTCAATTCTAGAATCTTCCATGTGGTCATTGCATGTTTCCCTATCTCCTCGTTATCTTCCAAGCCATTTATGGGATCCAGGCTAACATGAAGACCAAGTTCATTCAGAAAAGTAGCTTCAGTTTGGGAAAATAAAAGACTTTCTGTGTGACTCTGCTATCTACAGGCAGAGAAGTCAGCAGGTCACATTGACTTTTAATAAACAGAAATACTGCTCTATAACACATTTTTTTTCTGGATTTACTTAACTAGATGTGACTTCGACACTGATTATTTCATTTGCAATTCAAAGATTTAAGTATTTTAAATAAGTAAAATTATAGTTTATGTCAACTGAAATAAACCTAATTAAAAAGCAAATCCAGAAACACTTCTTATCAGAGAAAACACGAAGGCAAAAAATCATTTAACATAAAAAAACCACGAAAATGGCATTACCTCCTAGTTTTTCTGTTTTTGATTTGTATTATTTAAATGTGTTTGTTTTCTACATAAAGCCTTTCTTTTTCACCTCATGTTCCCCAAGAGTTTGAACCCGAGGTGAATTCATAATTTTGTGATTATGACATCAACCCGTTGCTATGGGAATGTCTGTGATTTAACAAACAGAATCATAACAATAGTCCTTTGTGCTGTTTAGCATTTTTCATCTGAAGATTAAAAAGTATTTTGCAAACAGCATCCCAATAATCCTAGCAACCTCCCTGTTAGAGTGTTTGCGGGAATTTTTCTCTCTCATAGATTGGAAGAACTGAGAGAGAAACAGAAGCAAGACACAGATATCTACTGTCAGCATCTGAGCCTGGACCAGGCCCTGAATGTATTCTCAGTAAGGCAAACAACACATTACTGTTATTTTATTACGGAATCCCAAAGGTGTAATCTTCATGTTACGAATGTAGGGAGAAAATTTCCATGCTTGATATAAGCAAGCATCTACCATGCATGATGACGCCAATCACACTTTCCACTACCTGTAAGCCTTAATGTTATGTCTTGTTTTGAGACCTTTATAGGAAGTGTCCTTGGTAATCTAGAAAACTTTCTAATAGTGACAGCCATTATCTCTAAGAAAAGTGAATTGAAATCAGAAAAGCCATTTTAAACGTTAACAGAGAATTCTTGGACAATTTTCTACAGGAAACAATCCTAAACTAACAAAGAGAATGTTCAGCTGGATTAGCAAAGGCGAGCTTTTGCTGCTTTGATTTTCACGGTCCTATAATCCACACCAGATGTCAAATCCTAAAAATTTAGAGTTCAGAATTTTGAACTAATGGGGCTGCTAAGTCACACACCAGAACAAAGTTTTAACAAATCATCTTTTCGAAAGAGAAGACAAAACCAAGTGAAGCAGACACGACCATACTTAAGAAATGTACCTTTGAACCATTTAACTCGAGGTGAAGGAATACCAGAGGTTTTACATTCCATAACTGTCGTATCCCCAAGAGCAACCAACAGCTCACTCTGAACTACGATCAACTTCGGGGCTTCTGAAAAAAAACAACATGCAAATCGTCAACATCTGGCCCAATGCCACGTGGACCTTGTTTATGATTGCACTAAGTGAATCAGTTTAGCAAAATCTACCAGTATTTATGTGCTTGTGGTTATTTCAATGTTTATAAACAGAAAGACACCCTTATAATGCAAGTGTACAAAGACAGATGTGTGTGATGAAAAGATCATTTATTAAGGCCAAAAATACGTATTAGGCAAAAATAATTCTGATAAGAGTCCAGACAATTAGGAAATTAATTGAAAGGTCTTTATGAAAAAAAGAGATATATAAGGAAAGAAAAATCCTAGAAATCCAAACACATCTTATAGAAATAATAAATAATAACGAAAAAAACAGAGAGAAGAGTAATAGTAACAAAAAATATCAGAGAGAGCTATGGTAAGGCTGACTGGCTAAATTAAGATAATATAATTGCAGATGAATTTGTTGTAACATTTTCTATGTGATTTTAAGGATATTCATGTTTCACTACTGAAAGAGGATTGCGGTCTTGGGCTAAAAGTTCTATCTATAAAAAGTAGAATCTCCATTCTCCTTTTCCCTTTTATGCTAAATACATATATTCTCTAAGTTTCTTTGCCTAATGCTTTAGTTCACTGATACAGTTTTCTCTTAACTGGACATGTTAGGACTTTCTAATTTCAACTGAGGTTGTTTAAAAAAAATTGAGTGAACTTCTCAAAGATCATGTTATCCCTCTCCTAGAAAGAAAGCCTTCAGTGATTTCATTCCACAATTCTCTAGTTTGGCTTTCAAAAATCATAAACTGGTGTACAGCTTGCTCTTGCAACTTACTTTCCATAACACTTGCTTACTTATCACAAGGGACAGAGCAACGCTGGAAGTCCAAAGCACCCCCTACACTCTCCTACCCTCCTGCTTTTGCAAAGTTATTTCCTCTGCCTGAGATGTCCTTTGCCACAACTCTTCAAATCCCACTTTTTCCTCCAGACTGAGCTTAAGTCCTGTCTCCTTTCAAAAATCTTTACAAATTCCCAGTCAGAATTAATCTTCCTCTCTGCCAGCGCTCCACAATAGGACTAGTCTGTCTGCTTTCTTCTATTCCTTTATGTATAGCCATTCCCATTATGGAGGGTCTTTAAAAGTAAGGACTTCATAACATACATTTTTTATTTTATATTCCACATTTTTAGATACTCTGGGTGATTAATAAGATGAATAAGTGGGTCAACTATTTTAGCCTCTTCTTTGTGAATGAGGCGAAATTTGTGTCTATGATTCAGAATCTATTTCAACCCCTTTTCTACAGTCACACTAGTTCTTCTCTAATCTTCCGAACTTACTCACCACGTGCCTTCCTCATTTCTATCAATCAGACCACTTCTTTCCAGGCTTTTGGATTCAATATTTACGACATTTTGCCACCATCCTCATCTATACACACCAACTACAATTCTTAATTTTTATTGTAGCTTTCTTACTCTCCACTGCCAGTTTCACTATCTTACTTTGAATAGCAGAGTAGATTGCTAGCCATTAATTATTCACAATTACAAACTAACACTGAATGTGTACTGTCCTTGTCATTTATTTGTTTAAGAAAGATCAAATTACAGAACTTATTTATTATCAGAGTAAGAAATACTCAATCCTGTTATATATTATTAGAGTATGTGCTTATATTAAAATATATTAGATTATATATTATATATTAGTATATATTTTATTATGGAATATTATATTATAGAATAATTATCATAAAAGGCATCCTCAATAAATGCTTGAGTTTGGAGGGGAAAAACTTAAGATGAAAAGTGAAATAATATCTAGACAGGATAAATGACAGCAATATTATAAATACATAATTACTCTAGAAACATTATAAAGTTTTGAATATAAGTTAAAAATATAAAATGGAAGTTGAAGTAATCTAGAAAGAATATAGAATTTATTAATATGTATGCAAAATATTGCAAATTACAGACATACCATGGAAAGATAGACTCTTTGGGCAATCTGGGACTCTACCACAATATGTAAGCCTCCCAGATTTCTACTAACTAATGAAGCTAACTGCTCCCTGAACTTTTAACTGAAATGTTACAGTATTTACTATAATCAATGTGTGAAATAAATAATAAATTATAAAGACTGGTTTTAACTCATTCCTAATATTAATGTTCAGAAAAGTACTTTTACATTGCTTGATATGATATGCATCCTATTTTAATTGCCTTTTAAACAGATTATACTTGCCAATGTATCTAAGGGTAGAAGTCTGTTTGTCTGTTCCAGCTGAATTACTTGCCAGGCAGCCATAAATCCCTGCATCTTTGGGAACTGCATTTTTGATAAATAAGGTACCTTCTGAGGTCATCCTATACCTACGGACAAAAGAAAATAAAACTGAAAATATCCTAATAACAGTATGAAGAAACTATAGCATCTCCTTATAAATATCTTCAAATACTTTAGATTTATATTTTTGATGCTGATTGCAAAAATTATTAATGTCATCATTTTATAAGAAGAAAGTAGTAGTAGTAGTAGTAGTAGTAGTAGTAGTAATAATAGTAATAATAGTAGATGCCATGTATTCAGTAGTTGCTATGTGCCAGGGACTGCTCCAGAAGTTTTACATGTATTGTTTTAAATATTCATAACAATTCAGTGAGTTAGATACTAACATCATCTCTGTTTTACAAATGAACAAAGGGAATATATAACTCACCCAAAGGCAGTTAGTAAATGGAAAAAGTGGGATTTGCAAACAGGCAATCATACTCTGTAAACTGCTATGCTAAATGAAAACCTGAGAGATGTAATGCCTCCTGTCATACAGCAAGTCAGTAATGAGTCTAGAAATAGAATCTGGTTCATAGCCTCCTCTTCATACAAAACCCAGAGTGATGGAAGCTCAATAGCTAGAAACTTCCTAAAAGTATTGCCGATGCAATGTACACATAACATTTAATATATTCAATGCTTAATAAAAGGTTTTGTGATAAAATAAATAAATAAATAAACTTAAAAAAATTAAAATAAAAAAAAATAGCTAGAAACTTCCTTGTTTCGGTTCCTCATGTTCATTACAGTCTTTGAGCATGAGAAGATTCAATGTCTTTAAAAGGCATCCAGCAGATAAAATACATCTCAATTCAGTACGGCAAAAGTGACTAGGAATTACGAAGAATGTCTGCACATATTTTAATTAGAGCTACTGTTCTGTCCTTTGCCTCTCCTTCTCTCCTATTAAATCCCAAGACCATAGCTTTAATAGATCAGTGGAAGCAACACATTACTTTACCCCCCAGAAAGTTTATTTTCTTCATTTCAGTTATTCAAGGTAGTGAAGTGTTATGCTGTCATGTTTCCAATGCAAAGTATTGTGAAGTTCTTAGTGCTGGCCATTAAATGCAAGACTGCAGAACACCCAACTCTGTCAAGTCATCATTTATTATTTTATGAACATATCCTGCCCTATTTACAAAATCAAATGTGGATTTTGGTCAAAGTTCCCTCAACCGTAGGGACTTAATCACATTAGTTTTGTCCAACTTTTGATTCGTTCTAATTAATATTTCACTCAGTAAAAACAAAGAACGTGATACAAACCCAGTACCTGTGTGAACCCATGATAAACATATCATTAATGGTCCAGGTGATCTTTGGTTTGGGATAACCTGTTGCAGAACACATGATGGAGACCTCAGATCCTCCTGTGAATGACTGATTCTTGGGCATCACCGTGACTTTGGGTGGCTCTGCAAATAGAAAGAAACATATATAGTGAAATGGCAATTTACCTTGATGTTAGGAGCTTCCTATATTAGCAGATTTGTGGGATTCTCACCACACCTTTATTTTTATTTTATTTGTACTTCCAAGAATTCGTTTATAAAAGTAACAACTGAGTTGCAGTAGGGATTTGGGAGATCTTCCCCAAAGCAGACAGGAGTTGCAGACTCTGCACCATGGCTCTCTGTGGCCCAGGTAACACAGGACTGTGTCTGGGACCCTGGAGCCTGCCTCTGTTCTGCAGTTCCAGGGCAGAGGACTTAACTTTTGGCCATTTGTCCTGAGACCTTGCACCACAGCCCAATCCAGTCAGGCCTACTGCTACTTCCAGATCATGGAGGCATGAGACTGGATGGGGCCTTGCCCTCAGAACTTGAGAAGGGTCCTGCTAACTCTCCTCTGGGGGGACATCTGGGGCCTGGATCGGAGGCCTGTGACAGGAAGAGCCTGAATGAAAACCATGGGAGTTGCAGGAGCAAGATACAGTGACGTTTGGCAGCTGGGGCAGGCTGGGGAATTGGAAAAGGGTCCCTCTGTCCATTTTCTTGCCAGGTCCTGCCTACCAGCCATTCACTCCCCCAATCCAGCCCAGTAAGCGAGGCCATGCAGTAACTCCATTTTCCTGGGGTGTCTTGGACACGTGGAAGAAGGTGGTCCTCATGGCCTAGGGGCAGATGTCATCCATTCTCTTGAGGTGACTTAGGTAAAAGAAGGTGATCCTCATTACCTGGGACATCAGTCATGGTAAGGCCATTGGTGGGGATAGCTTCCAACATCTCCACCTTGAATGTTTCTGAGATAATGAGCTTCCTTTTGGAGTCACAGAAGGGGGAGAAGGTGGAGTACACCACAGAAATGATGGGCACCTAGATCTGAGTTGCCAGGTAAAAGGCATCTTTCTTGAAAGATTGTCCTTCTGCACGTCCTCAGGGTAGATCCACACTCTGAGATTCTCCCTGACCATGAGCTGGCCTATGTCAGACATCAGAGTCAGTTTGTCCTGGAGCACTGCCAGGTGATGAAGATGTCCCCAAGATACATGATCAGGCCCATGGTCCCCAGGAAGAGAATGTCTGCTTGGCAACCTACATGCAACACTTGTGGAGGGCCTCCAAGAGGCCTATCATGTTCAGGACACTCTGGTGGTTAAAAATGATGACTCAGAGATGGCCCACTTCCAACTTCTGGTGGCCCTTTGTCTCAAAGTGAAGGCTGTATACATACTTGAAGAGCTGGAAAAATAACTGTTGATATTCATGTCCTCCACCATCTGGCTGCTGTGGTGCAATAGGCAGATGACCCTGGCCACATTGGAGACTGTGAGGCAGAGCACACAGTCCAAGAGGATCTTGGCTTAGAACTTGGCCATGTAGCTCAGCTGTATCAGCAGCAGCAGCAGCATGGTGGTCAGCCATGGCAAGAGCTCCATGATCAGTGTGGCATCAATGGGACCACACCCCTGCAGGAGTGCCCTGGTAGACCCAACTGTGCGGGCCTTGAGCCCCTTCCCTAGACACTGACCCAGAAAGAGCTCTTTAGATGACCCCCATCGGGGGTCTAGCCCAATCTGCACAGGGAAGGAACCAAAGGAATTTTAAAGCAGAGGAAGTAAATCTTCCCTGAAAGTAAAATGAATTTAGTTCCAATGTCATGTTTCTGTACTCCATTGGTTACCAGGCAGCCCCTTCCTACTTTGTTCCCACCAGCTGACCACTGGCTTCTGTCTAAGCTGGAACTTCAGCATAAACCTGTTCTCAGGAAAAGTCTCCAGATAGGTCCTTTTGCCTCTTTCCATTTAGTGAACTCAGGCTTGGAGCCACAACTTGTCCTGGCTGCTGCTCTTTATTTATTAGATTATAATTTGTTGAAGTGAAGACCATCTTTTTCATGTTATTCCATATTCCATTACTTTCTATAGTATTTAATATCTCTTGCATGTTATAGGGTGACTTGTAAGTAACAGGCACTTAAAACTGTTGATGGAATACAGTCCATTCCTAAATTGTAACTTGGCTCTGAGAATTTTTATGCCCGCCACTGCTCAAGGTCCTGCTATATTGATCATTTGTCTCATGCCCATGGATTCACAGGACACAACTTAACAGGAAATATAAATTATTCAAGGTTTCCGTTGCATACATTCCACTTATATGGCAGAAAACAAACTTTTGAGAGCAAAATATTGAATCAGGAAGTTGTCAAAAAGGATACAAAAATTCCCAGGGGTAACTGGAATGTTGATATATCTGGCCTAATCAATTCCACATTTTACATCTATATTACTACAGAATAAGAATTAATCTTCAAAGAAAGTACCATCAAAGAAATAGTAATTGTCTTAGTGTAAATATTCCCCACTCAGTAAGATAAATGAAAATAAATTCACTTCCACAGTGTTTAAAATAGAGGTTATAGGTATTAGCAAAAATAAATAAATTCAATAACATGTGGTTTTTGCACAATTAGTATGTTCCAGGCTCTGTGCTAACCTGTAGGGAGACAATGATGAGCCAAACAGACATGGGGCCAGCTTTCCATTTAACTGCACTTTTAATATAAATGAGATCAAGAAATTCAATGAGTTATAGATCTGTGTATATTTATAATATATCTTTACTACAAGTTAGTCTGCAAATTGTGGCTTAATTTCACTAAGAAAAATTAGTCTGAGAAATCCTGATACATTTGAAGGAGATACAAGTGGTAACACTGGACCAGTAGGCTATACAACTGGATAAA
Source organism: Hyaena hyaena (assembly GCF_003009895.1). Classification (NCBI taxonomy): domain Eukaryota; kingdom Metazoa; phylum Chordata; class Mammalia; order Carnivora; family Hyaenidae; genus Hyaena; species Hyaena hyaena. Next base: position 124,906 of record NW_024081238.1, on the reverse strand, counting down.
ACTAATTAGTGCCTAATTGCAAGCAGCTTACAATTAGGAAAAGCTCCTTTTTTTCCTGTTTACATTGTGTTATTCAAATTATGATCGTCTTTGAAGTTAATGTTTAAATGGTTCTTCCTGTCTGTGGACTTGGTTGATAGTCTTATTATTCCATGGATTATTCTTGGTGAACATAAGTCTACAGAAATGCAAGAGGTCAAGGGCAGACTGGCCATGGCCAGTAGGTTCAAGTTGTGATTCCATCTGGAATCCATCAATTCTGAAATGTCAGAGGACTACACATGCTGTGGGAGTGTTGCAGATAATCTTCAGGGGATGAGGGGAAAAAGGAACACTTCTTTCTCCTTGGAATTTATTGAATACCCACATTTATTCAGTCCCACCTTCTGAAAATAAAATGTTTCTTATGCTTAGCTCATGTTGACCTAGGATTGCTGCAAAGATTCAGCAGCTCTTGGGGTTTTTGTCTAAACATGGTGCCTTCCAATAAAGTCTAACACAATTGGCCTGGCATCTCGCCCAGCAAGAATTCCACTGGTAGGCTCTGTAGTTCAGGTATCAAAGTGAAAATAAATGCCAGTTACTCAAACCAGGATGCAGAGGGCTAAAAGGTCATTTCTCAAATAAAGCCTGGATATAGGGTGCTGCTCAGGGTCATGAAATCAGTCTGTGCATATACATACAGATGGGATGACATCATCTCACAGAAGGTGAGAAACTTGCCATTGTCCTGGAAAGAATATTTCCACTGACAATGAGAAAATCAGAAAGGACATTAACAAACATTGAAGCAAAATTAGATTTCTGCCAAATAACAGTTGAATAAAGATGGTCAGAATGATTCAGCCTTCACTTGATTAGGTTAAATAAGGATGTAAGAGACCTCATTATAATTATTTTAACTGTTAGAATTTTTAATTTCCTAGGGGGAAAAAAAGCCCCTCTTGTTTTAATAAAGTGGTTTTAATGGAGCAGAACAAGCTTAAAAGCCTTAGTCCAACTCTATCAAAGTCTAGAGTTAAATTTTATGCTTTGGGGAGAAGTAATCCATTCTTACTTGGTTTTCAACCTCATTTCACCACCACAATAATCACCATCATCATCACCATCATCACCATCATCATCACCACCACCACCATCAACCACCAACATCATCACCATAAATAACAGCTTGCTTCTCATTAGCCAAAGCAATGGAAACACGGCACTCCATCAGCATTAAGCCATTAACCCATTCTTTATATTTCAGTCATAACAAAAGTAAAATATGTGAGTGTTTACAAGCTCTCACCAATGATTTAAAGAGATACCCATAGATTACGATACTAAAAATAAAAAATAAATACTGCTTTACGACTTGGGTGTCTTCGCACACTCTCAATGATAAAAAGCTAGCAAAATGAATTGAAAATAGCTATTGTTCTGCCTGCAAAGGCTGTAGAAGATAAAATCTTGCCTAACTCTTGCAAATCTCCAGTGTCATTCTGAAACTCTCAAAACATATTTCCTGTTGGCGATCAGCTGGATCTGACTCGCTGCTGTTATGCTTCTAGTAGGACTTTCTCAAAGAAAAGATCTAAGAGACTCTGGCTTCAAGATGATTTCATTATCATCAATAAATTACTCAGATAATGGCATTGCTTGGAAATACCTAAGCAGCAATTTTAAACTATTTTCCACCAGTGGCATATTTAGAGTACCTAGGCAAATTTCTTTGTGTTTTTGTCCTTACACACAACAAACACTTATTGAGTATCTACAATTTAGACACTGTAGAACCACACAGAACTCACAGAATACTGGATACAAAACCAAATTATGTCCAATGAGAGACTAAATCTCCCTCTGGTAGTCAGTTCTTGAAATAGAAGGGTGGGCAAAATTACTGAGTGCCTGTTACCTGCTAGGTATCTAACTCTAGGCCTGTCATTTATTTTCCACAATAAGTCGAGGAACTATCACAGCCGTTCTACAGACAAAGCACCTAATAAGCCTCAACTTGGTTAAGTAATCCATGGTGTGTGGTCTATGCCTCTGTGGGGATAATAATGCACAGAGTTACTGCAGGTTAGTTAAATTAACATACATAAGACACTTAGAGCAATTCCTGGTGCACAGTAGGCACTATATAATTTTTTCTATAATCAATATTATATTATGTGGTAAAGTATTACAGAGGATGGTCAAATAAGTGATATAGCATTTAAAATAAGTTGCCTATATGTAGTATCTAGGCATTTACAAATGAAACTTGATCACAATTCTCATACTTGCACATTCTATTTAGATTACACACATCCCACTAATAAATGATACTAAATATATCTTATTTGATTCTTCTGAAATGTAACATGTTCTAGATACTTGAAATTTGTTAGAAATTTCAATAAAAATAGATTAATCTAGTTTTCCACATTTTACTGATTAAAAAAACCCACACTAATACCTATGTCACCTGGCACTCGTTAAAAAGGGGTTGTGATGATGTAATGAGCATATGGTTATGATAATACCAATTTCATACTGAGTGAAGTAATTCTGGTCATTAGGGTTTTAACTTCATCAATCATCTTGAGAAATATTTCTTTTTTTACTGCAACATTCTCTCTGGTGACGTGAACTAATTAGTGACAGACATCCACCCTTTCCTGACACCAGAGAAAACAAATTAATACTTCTAATGCCCATACAGACATGACATGGCAAAGAAAAGGAAGACTTGGCTGGCCCTTGGATTTCCATGTGGCAACATGTGATTATGGAAGAAATGTCAGCTTTCCATGGAATATGCTCAACAATTTAACCAGGATTCCCTTATTCGTCGTCACCTTTAAAAATCCTCCTCATAAAGGAGCAACTAATGAAATCAATAGACTTATTTCTTGTCCCCAGAGAAACAGGAAGATAGCATGTTTTAAACAAAAGTTTAAACTCATACTGTGTAATACATACCACACCACTTTTTCTAACTTTCACTCCTCAGCCTGGTCAGTACCACTGTCACCTTAAAATTGATAAATTGCTTTAGCCTCTTTCAAAAAATTATGCCAAACATACTCACATGATATAATTTTTAATTAGGATAAACTAAACAATACATAAAAAATCTTTATAAATTTTTCATAAGATAACTATCAGACTTTGTTATAAAATATGGTTTTAAATGTAAGCAACGATCTGCTGGCATGTACTGCAAGGGGAGAAGAAAGTACTTATGTAATGAAATCTAAAATGGTTTGATGTGACCCAGATAAGCCGTTGAAGTTAACATGGAAATATGGAAGATAAAGTTAGTGACCAAATCTTACCTACAGTCTGTTACTATTACTTTGAGGTCCACTCAGCAATTAAGGAACACACACCTATTGGGTGCGACTGTGTTTTTCCCTTTGTGCCAGGCTGCTATGGTTAAAAGTGGGGGTTGGAGGGGCAGTCAATATCTACCCTCAGTACATATAATATGATTGGGGGAAAATGATGGTAATTAACTGCAAAATTGTGTGTCACAAAAAGCAAAGCAAAGGAAAGAAAAAAGTTCTACAGAAACCTGACTATTTAGAGAGAAGAAGTAGTCAATGGCCATACCACCCTGAACGCGCCCAATCTCCTCTGATCTCAGAAGCGAAGCAGGGTCATTCCTGGTTAGTACTTGGATGGGAGAAAGAAGGTTGTTTGTGAGAGGAAATTCACATCAAAAGTAGGATTTAGATAGGAAACATTGGAGTGCCTTGGTGGCTCAGTCGGTTAAGTATCCAACTTCAGCTCAGGTCATGATCTCATGGTTCGTGGGTTCGAGCCCTGCATCGGGCTCTGTGCTGACAGCTCGCTCAGAGCCTGGAGCCTGTTTCAGATTCTGTATCTTCCTCTCTCTCTGATCCTCTCCTGCTCATGCTGTCTCTCTCTCAGAAATAAATAAATCATTAGAAAAATTTTAGATAGGAAACATTAAAGTCAAAATAGCTTTTTGAGCTAGGTCACAGAATCTGAATGAGTACGATGTAATCTGGAGGTAGTCGGGATGCCTCTGTGACTCAAGCAATGGGCCTGGAATTGGGTGAATCATGGAAAGATGGAAGTAACATAGCAGACGCCAGAGCCAAAGCAGCAGAAAACGGGAATCCACTGAAAGTATAATGGACATGGAACCTGGCAGAGGAAACATTCAGTGGGCACCATAAAATCATTTCTGAGGGCTGAAGATGAGACATGGGTAGTACCTAGCCATCCTTTCGAGAAATTCCATACCAAGAAAATTCAAAACTCATACGGACACTACAAACTGTCTGCCTAATACTTCTCTGAAAGATAACATTTAGCAGCATCAGTAGTATTTTAATACAGAAAATAATTAATCTGGTAGTTTCTCTACTTTTAATTCATAATTAGAGGTGAAGCTTTAAGAACAAGTTCAAATATTTAGTTACCCATGTTAAAGAAACAGAATAAAGGAAAACACATCTGAATATCTGATTCATTTAAAGTGAATAGTATCCATATAGTGAAAGGAAACATTTTTTTCCCTCCATACATTGTTTTAGGAGGATAAAGGTTGAAGATAAAATGTTAAAAGTCTTATGGAAGATGGGATGCCTGGGTGGCTCAGTCGTTTAAGCCTCCAACTTAGGCTCAGGTCATGATCTCACTGCTTGAGGGTTTGAGCTCTGCATCAGGCTCTGTGCTGACAGCTCCGAGCCTGGAGCTTGCTTCAGATTCTGCATCTCCCTCTCTCTCTGCCCCTCCCCCACTCGCACTCTGTGTCTCTGTCTGCCTCTTAAAAATAAACATAAAAAGATTAAAAGTATTATGGAAGAGTCAGTTTGTGGAGGGCCAAGGATTGTCAATTTTATTCTGAGGTAATTAGGAAAACACCAAAAGGTTCTGAATGCATGGACATTTAAAGCAATGCTCAGGGAGGGGCACCTGGGTGGCTCAGTCAGTTGAGCGTCCAACTTCACTCAGTTCAGGATCTTATAGTTCATGGGTTCAAGTACCGTGTCAGGCTCTGTGCTGACAGCTGGGAACCTGCTTTGGGTTCTGTGTCTCCCTCTCTCTCTGCCCCTTCCCTGTTCGTGCTCTCTTTCGCTCTCATAAATAAACATTAAAAAAAATTTTAAGCAATTTTAGGGAAAAATTCACCTGGTTACAGTATGAATTAAAGTGAGGGAACAAAATTTGAAGGAAGTCCAGAAAAAGAGGATTTTAGTAGTTTAGGCTTGTAACATGCAAAGGAGGTGAGGGTGTTACCAGGGGAAATAAGGAAAGGAGTGATTTGAGAGACAGTGAAAAACTGCGTAGGGAGAGTGGGAGGCACCCGGACCTGAACATATCATTATATCTGAGATAATTCCATCTGCACTCTACATTTCACATTAGCTCTTTCACACTGATCCCTTTAGCAGTGACAAGCATCCACTGATTCTCGCATCAGCCCACAGAAAATGTGTCCCAATACGTCCATAAACAAAAAGAGCATTGGAAATTCAATTTTAAAAATTGATGCACTGTGTTTGTGTGGTCTGGGGGAAGGAGCACATAGAGTGAAAGCGAGACAGAGTAAAGCATGATTCCTTAAAATAGATCCCAAGTGCCCAGACTCCTGGTCCAGTGCTTTCTTTACCCCAGGAAGCAATTGGAGTCACAGAATCAGGCAAGAAAGGATTTTTATCTTAGTAACTTTCAGTGTTCAAAAGAAGTAGGGCTATAAAGTTCTAGAAGCTTTCCTTAGCCTCCCCCAAAAGAATATGTGTCCAAAAGTTACCTAGTGGAGCAACCAATTGTCAATTGTTGTTGTTTAAAAAGGCATTGAATTACATTTCGGTAAAAAAAAAAAAAAAAAAAAAGTATTTCGAGGCTGTCAGTTTATCCCTGTGATGGAAGATTCCCAAGCTTCTCAATGTTCCTAGTGATAATTTCATGTAATGAGGAATTAAGACTCTGAAGAGAAGATACTCCATTAGGTAGTTTTAGTATCAAGTTTCTTTTTTTCACTTGAGTTCTCACAATAAAATCTAAGTAAATATCCTTATTTTGGAGATAGTTAAAAACCTACATTCAGCCTAACCACTTAATTCATATTTTTGAAAACATAACAGAACAGATTCACAAATGCTCCCCAAATACTTTTTTTCATTGTGGATAATATGTTGAATGATCTAACATTAACACTAGGTGAGAAACTACAAAATAATTAGTATTTAATTACTGAACGTAACTTCTATTGAATTGTACAGACTGTAAAATATATTTTACAGGGTCTCTGACTCTTCTAAATATCTGTGTTTCATGTTGAAAAAGCTAACTTCAAAAAAGTTACATAATGACGGTCATTGAGCCTGAGAATTCCAATTAGTAGCTACATCCTATCCCAACAGATGTGTACCTAGTGATTTAGCTCAATCAGTGTATTTAAAAACATACTGACATTGTCTGAAAATGCATTACTTTCCCTTCTGATTAGGGAGGTAACTCCAGCTAGTTCTGGTGGTAACCAACTTTTAAGTATGAAGCTTGCACAATGAGAGTAACAATTTCACTAAGAATGATTTACAATAGACTGATGTGCTTGTTCATTTAACTTTTCCTTAATTTTCAATGAGTAGAAATGTTAATGGAGTACATTTTAACATCTTTTAAGTTTTTCCATGCTTACTAGAAAGTTCCCATAAAAATGGCCAGGGATTCCTTCCAAAGAGGGAGAGAACAGGATGAAAACTAAAAGCCAACCAATCAACCAAACGAAAACAGAGATCAACTGCCTGAAGAAAGAGGCAGAGGCCACTGAAATCTCAAAGATAATGGAATCAGAGGCATATTTCCAAATGATATCTCATCAATGGAAATACAAAGACCTGGCTATAGCTTTTCCAAAATGGCAGAATTATTCCTGAATGGCAATAATTCCAATGAATTATGAGAGTGGTTAATATACACAGCAGCTGCAATAAATTTCCTAAGACTTCTGCTCTTGCTATTTCTACTTTTCTTTTTTCTCTGGAAAATACTACCGTTGTGGGATCCAATTCAGTAGCCACTAGCCAAATGTCTATTTAAATTCAAATTTAAATTATCTAAAACTAGATCAAATTTCAAAACAAGTTCCTTAAGGAGCATGAGCCACATTTCCAGTGCTCAAGTGCCACATACAGCTAGTAGCTACCACACAGAACAGCACAGGTATACTTCTATCATTGTAGAAAGTTCTATTAGACAGTGCTGGACTGGAGAGAAGGTCTGTTAAATATGAGAGAAAGTAATTTATTCATTGATTTACCAATAGGTGGTGCATTGGCAATAAAACACATAGACAAGGACTAAATCTTGACAGTTACAAGCTGGATTTGCAAAAAATCCCCATACTCAAACACCAATATGGTTAGGAAATACAGTTAATAAGAGAGGGGCAATCATTTCAGAGATAGACAATGATAAATGTAGGCTAAATTCTACTTTAGTGAAAAAATACTAATGGCAAAACACATAAAGATTTCTTTAAAATTTACAATTTTTATTTTCCAATGTAAGATATAAGGCTATGTATATGTAGCAAATGCTTACTCACTTGGTATCCATTTGAATTCCTAGTATAAAATTCCTCATATAAAATTATACTAATTCCTAGGATAAAATTACATATACATGAACACTGTTTCCATATAGTACTAAATTTTTTCTTTCCTTAACAACAACAACAACAAAACCCCATGAATTCAGGAGCTTCTTTGGGTGATTAGTCAAACCAGATTAAGACAATAAATATGACTGATAAGGTTAGAATTTTTAAGGTCTTACTCTTTCTTACTTAGAAAATCTTCAATTAAATGATGACTAGCATTGACTATTGCATTACCTTTTCTTTACTGGTCTCTCTTTATAACAATTTTCCAAAATCACAGAATTTCAAAATAAGAGAAAGTCCATTCTCATTTGACTTGGAGGAAAAAAGGGCCAATCATAATTAGCGTTATTACTTCATGGCATATTAGAAAAATATTATTAAATCTTTATATATATGTACATGTATCTTCTGATCCAAACACAATTATGGCAAAGATATCTTTTGACTATCAAAAGTTTACAATGTAATGCTATTCAGTGCTAAAAAGAAATGAGCTATCAAGGTATGAAAAAAACATGGAGGAACCTTAAATGCAAATTACTAAGTGATACAGGCCAATCTGAAAAGGATCCATACTATATGTGTAAAATTATAAGACATTTTGGAAAAGGCAAAACTCTGGAGACAATGAAAAGATAAGTGGTTTTCTAGGGGATGGGAGGGTGAAACGGAGAGATGAATAGATAGAGCACAGAGGTTTTTAAGGGCAGTGCCAATAAATACTTTGCATGGTACTATAATGATGGATAAATGCCATTATAAATTGGTCCAGACCCACAGAATGTACCATGTCAAGAGTAAACCCTAATGTAAACTACAGACTTTGGGTGATTATGAAGTGTCAGTGCAAGTTCATCAATTGTTAACCAATGTACCACTCTGGTGGGGGATGGTGATAATGGCAAAGGGAAGAGGGTATGTGATCAATCTCTGTAACTTCCTCTCGATTTTGCTGTGAACCTAAGACTACTCTAAAATAATAGTCTCTTTTCCAAAAAGAAGGGTTACGATACTCAAAATGGGATAATTTTATAAAATATGCAACACTTATAGAATCAAAAGTACATAAAAGTAGATCTACACAGCACTTCTTTCAGGAAAGACTTAAAAATCTGGCAGTTAATGGGGCGCCTGGGTGGCTTAGTCGGTTAAGCGTCCGACTTTCGCTTAGGTCATGATCTCGTGGTTCATGGGTTCTAGCCCCGCGTCTGGCTCTGTGCTGACTGTCAGCTCAGAGCCTGGAGCCTGTTTCAGTCTGTGACTCCCTCTCTCTCTGACCCTCCCCTGCTCACGCTGTCTCTCTCTCTCTCTCTCTCCTAGAAATAAATAAATAAATAAAAACATTAAAAAAAAATCTAGCAGTTACTTTATGTTGCTAGACAAATTCATTTGTTACCTTAGTTATCAGGGAAGCCACCCACAATGTGATTGAAAGAACACTTAGCCTCAGAAGTCCAGTGTGAGGTTCAGAATCTCCCATTCTTCCAGTTATCACTTCCTGACTCCCACACTCTCCTTCCCCAACTTAATCATCACCCAAACTCCTCTGACCCTTCTGATTTGTTTCCAATCTATCAGACTCTGCTTTCAACCTCTCTTCTTTCTTTATCCAGCCTAACCCTCACAGAGCTATCACTGCAACCTCAGGGTTTTCTCCCCCAGGGGAACCTTGTTCTTTTGCTGAGCCAACATCACAAAACCACAAACCCAATGATTTTTCTCACTTCTCCATGAAAAAGATCCTGGAAACAGCAGGAAAAAGAAAATCACACCATCCTAGGGACAGACGTCCCTATTCATCTGGACCCCTTACTCTCAGCAAGCCCACATTGCTATGTTCTCATTCTTCTGTGGCTTTACACATGCAATTTTCTCCATCTAGAAGGGCTTTCCTGATTTCTACCTGGGTAATGCTGACTTACATTCCAGCAGATACCTCAGGCACCATTTCCTATGTGAAGCCTTTCTTAACATCCACTCATCACTGAGACAGAATTAAAGGCTCCTAGGTATAATACCCTGGTGAAATTCTTACCACACTATGTTATAAATATTCATCTAATTTACTAATTCCCTTTCTTATATTATAAACTTATTGAGGGGAAGGATGCTGTTCTATCCTCATTTATACCCTCAGCAAAGAGCACAATATCTGACAAAGTTTTGATGAATACATGAATGAATGAATGAATGAATGAATGAATATATAAACAAATAAGACACCAGTGTTGGTCCTTGGTAGACCTGTGTTTTTAGTCAAAACACTCCATGTGTTTCAATATTTGTTTCAGTACTATGAAAAAGTATACTGATGGCTTAGCAGTATTATTTAGATAGTGCTGTAGGACATAGCATAAATGAAGATTCTATCATCATAATGACTATCTATCAGTTTAGCACTATCAATAACCACCAAATGCTCCTAATATATACCTTTCTGCAGATCCAGCAGTATGTACTAAGAACTAATTCAACTTTTATTCATAATAGTCAAATATCACATCCCTTTCCTCATATAAAAAATAGCAAGTTATTATGTTTTTCCTATATTACAAATATCTAATTTGTAGAAACAGAATTCAGTTTTTAACTGGATAATTAGTTTATAAAATAATAACTCCAACATTAATTGATGTTCAGGGGAAATATAACTGAAATAATTTTTTAGTATATGCTATTATAGAAGTATTTTTCAGACTTGCCTTACCCTCAACTTCTCATTCAGACCTCTCACAGACAGGCGAGCATGCAACACAATGTGCTCAATACTGTGTCTGCTCCTTAGCTATTCTGCCAGAACTTGGGTCAAAGGATTTACCAAACTGTTGTGATCTACCTGGCCTACTGTATATGGCATCAGAGAAGGAAGGAATAAGGGAAGCATAGGGAATTAAAATCACAGTGATTTCTCTAACTCATCATTACAAACAATGCTGAGATTTCCAGAGATTCTTAATCCATGCCACAGAAACCTGCAGACATTTGTAACTTTCCTATTGAAAAAAATTCAGGGGGTACGTGGGTGGCTCCACTGGTTAAGCGCCCCACTCTTGATCTCAGCTCAGGTCTTATCTCAGGGTCATGAGTTCAAGTGCTGCATTGGGCTCCTCACTGAGCATGGAGCCTAATTTAAAAAAATTCAGTGTTCTCACTTTCCTATCCATACCCAAGAACCCTTCATATATATTATCATTTTACACTTCTACCTGTCGGTGCCTAGGCTTGCTAACAGCATGTATAGGCATTTCTGTATACAATGCAGAACAATGGAAAGACTCAGCTCAGATCTGGGCTGTGTCACTTGCTGGCTTTGTAGCCTAGGGCAAGCCACTAGGGGTTACATAACCCCATCATAAGTCAAGGAAGATGTATATACTTTATTGAGTAGAATTGCATTGTGTTATAATAGATGCTTTCCTGAAACCATGGAGTCATTAGAATATATTCATCAGATAAAGAAAGTGAATATTAGACTTTTCAGTTTACAGTCACCAGAGAAAGAACTAGGAAAGCAAATATTTCAATGGGAAACTGCATTTTCCTTGGATATCCAATGAATATTTGATATTAAACTTCACTAGATTATTTTCCTTCAAATCTAAAGGCCTCCAACTTACTCCTTAGTAGATCTATAGTACAGAAAGCAACAAAAGCCAGTATCTTAATAGAGCATGCTATTCATTTGTGCTGATTCATATTGGAACATCAAACAACAAAGGCAATGAATACAATTAACTTTTGACAGCAAGTAATGATTTGAGGTTTTCATTTTAAGTGTATGGTTTCATCTTATCTAAGTGAAATCCATAAAGATGGTACTAGTATTTAAAACAGGCATATACATGTCTCAGGTCAACTTCCAACAACAAAAGCCTAGCTAGCAAGACTTTAGTGTATCAAAATATCTAAGAAAAGAGAAAAGCAAATAAAAAGCAGTTTTTGTTGTTTAATCATGGATATCACATTCTATAAATCACAATTTATTTCTGTGAAAATCTTGCAAAGGGAAAAATCAATGAGATTGTCACAGCTCTGTCCCTGGGCTATTCAGTATAAGAAAACATAATTTAATTATCAACTGAAATTCTGCATTTATTCTTTTTGCTTGACCTCACTTTGTTTCAGAAAAGATTTAAAATGGCTTATTCTACAGAATATAGTCCCCAAAATTTCCAGACCCGTAAGCTTTCAAGTATGAATTTCTGTATTGATAAAAGTTCTAACTTGATACTTTGAGAGGCATTATTTCTTAATTTATTTTCTTAATTATTCCTTATTTTTACACTATCTCTTATTAACTTTCTTAATTGTACCTTAATTATTTTAAATATATAATTGTGATAAAACAAATTTATGGAATATTTAGCAAAGAAAGAAAACACATTACCCATAGCTAATTCAATATCCCAATAAAATTAATGTGATCACTTTCCAAAAATTGTAAAGTCTATTTACACAAAGTTTTTAAATAATTAAAAGCATTCCTATTAAATACTTTTTTTAAGTACATAAAAGCATAAGTAAGAAGGTCAATATAGTTCCACTGTCCCCAAACAAGCAATGGTCAATCTCATATTCAATTTTTGTCTACATCAGTCTGGTTTTATCCCCCCTTTCCTCTCATAACTGTGGGTGGCTTCAGTTTGTTTGTTTATATGTTTGACTAGCCGGACTTCTGAGTCTTGTAAGCTCTGCTTGAGGAAATCCCCTTTTGGAAGAATTTCCTGTATCTAATTATGCCACTATTGCACAATGAGGAATTCTCATAATGAAGAAAGCATATCAACCATTCACATTGTCTCATGCTCATTACGTGACTGATTCAAACAGCCACAGTTTCTAGGATTGGTGTTTCTTCTCAAGGCTCTTCTCACAGAATGATAATGAGCCTAATATCACTAAGGGAAATGAGAATGATGGAAAAGGGTCACTAGGACACTTGCTTCTTCTACGGCAGGACTCAAAATTCCATGATGCTGCCCCAGTTGAGGTCTTTGAAGTGTCCATGGTCTAAGCAAGAATTAAAGTCCCACTGGGAACATTGGAATGGCTGATTCTAGGATGGAAAAAGGAATAATCTGATTTTATCTGCCTTTCTGCTTTCCCCTAAGAGAATAAAGAATTTCTTCCCAAATGAGAGAACATATTCAGACCTAAGAATCAAACTACGACAAATATTCATTGCAATTATTTTCTAGTCTTCAGGATATCTGAGAAGTCTAACACCAGTCTGATTTTATCCTTCTGTTTATAACATATTGGGTTAGTGAATGTAGGCTTGTGGAGTTTTTTCCCTTGTACTAATAATTTGAAATTTCAGCCAAGATGTGTCTAGATGAAATTCTCTCTTCATTGACCTTGCTTGATTTGATCACCCATGACAATTTTTTTAATCTTCCCTAGGATAATTTTCCTCAACTATATCTTTTTATATTTCTTTGGTGTCACTTGTCTTCGTTATATAAATAGATATGCTATATACCTATACAGCTTGAAGTTCCAAGTTCCAGTCTCTGCTTTTTATTTCTACTTAAAAAACTACAACATATTACTCACTCATAATTTTTTTCCTCGACATTCTGAAAGAACTTAAGTTTGTGCACCACATTCCTGATTTATATTTATGTAGTATAAATTCTGATTTTTAGTGCCTCTGATTCAAATTTGCAATATAATATTCATTTTAACATCAAATCCCTTCTTATTTCTTCCATCACACTTGTTGTTGACCTTTCACATCCGCCACTTTTTCCTTTATCATTCTGTACTCTTGCTCAAATGAGGATAGGTCTCTTAGAAAGACAATGGTGACACCAAACATTTTTTTCCCCAGGATCTAGAATGAACTGCTTTCAAAAGCATCCATTTCTTTCAAGACTGTCCCTCCTTATTTGTTCCCCAGTATTATTTCCTTAGGTCCAATGTCTTATTTTCTTTTTCCTGTTTCAATAACTTTCTGTTTATTCATGCTCAAATTAGGTGACATCAAATCCAGACCCAGTGTGTCAACAAAGTGCTTGGATGACCCAACTACTGTACTAGTTGAATTGCGTTTGCAGTTCAGACTAAGTAACTTAGTCTGATGTCTAACTAACTGAGTTAGTCTGATGTGCACAGCTCCTTGAACAATTCTCGTCTACGATGCTCTTCTGGCTGAGACTAGGCTGCTCCAATCTGCTACGATCTGTCTCTAAAATCACTAGCTGACACTCCTGTCAATGTTTCTCATTTCCAAATATTTTCATTTGGAGAGAAACATATATCCTAGGTTACAGTTCTCTGCGAGGGTCCAGTTGCTTATCCACTTCCTGTCCTACTACAGTTTTCCTTACTGGATGGTGATAACCATCAATATGTGTGAGGCAACAGCATTATGGCTTTCTAAAGAGAAACGTTTTCTTTTTCAGCAAAGTATGAAACAGAAGGACAAAGGTACATCCACTCAGCTTTCATGTGAACATAAAAAAGATGCATCATTGATTGAGATTTTCATTATATTGACCTTCAAATATAAAGATTACATATGCATATTTTATATATACATATGTATATAAATAAAATCTTTATTATATATTTATAAATATATATTTATTTACTATAAATAAATCTTTATCTTCCCCCCAATTTTACTACTGTTAATTGCCACTGGGTTTTGGTATTCTTCAGTTTGTCTTTTTGAGGTCCTCATTGATATTTTACACTTAGATGAGGAGAGGTGGCAGCAGCCACAGATATCCTATTTTAAACCAGAAAATATGTGCCTTGGATAATTCTTTATCCATGGAAGTTTGAGAATCACTGGTCTTAGCAAGTAAATAGGATGCTAATACACTGAAAAGTTAACTTGGGGAAAGTAGGAAGGTTCTGATTTTAGTTTACAATCCCATTCTAAGGGACTTCAGTGAAGAACCAAGATCAAATTTTGCAAAGTTCATTAGCATTTTGTTCTATCTGAGACAATCAGCTTAGTAAAAAACAGTTTCAAAATTCTGGTTACTCGGGTTACCACTTGGATTGACTCAAATGATCTAGGCTGTCGACCATGTGGAAATGCAGTGAACCATCTACAAAAGCAGTGTTTCCCTAAAGGTTTCACCAGATCCACTAACAAAAGATGTACATTCAGACTGCAGAACAGGTCTCAACTACCAGCAAGAAAACTAGACTCAGATGCCAACCAATTTGCGAATTCTCATAGTAGTTTCACTTTTCTGCTACCAATAACACTAACACTAGCCTTGAGTCTCAGTGGTCATTCTCTTAGATAACCTTGTTAAAAAAATCATCTGAGAGTATTACTTCAAGCATGTTATAAAGTTGTTTCTGATGCCATAACCAAACAGCCTGACACAATCCTGATGCAATCTGTCTCCCGCATTGAAGATCTGAAATGAAATATTCTGTTGAGGTAGCAATCGAATCTTTCAGCTTAACAGTGTAAAACTGCCAATAGTAATTTTCTCATTACATTAAGGCTCTCAGCTGGCCTACAGATGTTCAGAAGCCAAATATGATTCTACTGAAAGAGATTCTTTGGAACAGACTAACCTTCTTTTGATAGTTCTAAACGATGTATATATATACACACACACACACACACACACACACACACTCATTTAGTCTGTAAAGGCAAAATGAAATATTGGCTTACTCTTAGTTTATTATCTTGTGTATAAGATAAATAAGATAAAAACAACCCTGCTAATATTTAGTAATATTTCATCAAGATGAGAAACATATTAAATCTTACTTTAAAAAGATATAAGTAAATTAGTTACATCAGAAATAATGTAATACTCAAGTTGGGAAAGACTTTTTTAACCAATTATTGAAACAATTAGAATTTCTTTTAGGTCTGCGTAACAAACTGGAGAATTTAAAACTATCAAACCATCCAGAGACCATTTCTATTTACATTTTCTTAAAATAAAGGTGTCCAACTCTAGGACTGGCTGTGTTTGCCTTAAAAAGTCACCTATATGTCAGTGATGTTTTAGTTTCCAGTAGGTCAGCTTCAGGCCACGTAAGATCCATAAGGACTCCTATCATTCAAAATCGGCATTGTTTGGGTAGATATTGTCATTCTCATAGACAACTTAAGGGAAAAGGGAAACCAAACTTAAGGGGATAGGGATCAAAGAAAGAAGAGAGAAAGACACTGTAGCCCTGAAGTTGCCCTACACACACACCTTGCACTGTGAGGAAAACCGAAGCAGCTGATGATCCTCCTTCATTGGAGACGACACAGTGATACTCTCCGGCATCGCCCAGCTTCACACTCCTTAGCTCCAGCGACAGGTTAGCCAAGACCCTCATCCTTGTGGGGTCTGCCAGCCTCACATCTCTGTCATTCCTCTGCCAGGTTACATTGTAATCCACTGCGCTGATGACGAGACATGTCAAAACTGCTCTTTCTCCAGGAGTGACTGTGACATTATCAGGCACTTGGATGACTGGAGGGGGCTCTGTATGCAATGAAAAGATTCAAATCAAGAGACCCTAATATCCATTCTGCTCCCCTATAGAGATGGTTTAAAAATGTAATGAGCGTATATTGAGAACCTTGTAGGGAAGACGCAGTAGCAGAGAGCTTATTAATTAGTACATATGTCTATGACCCCAAGAAACTTATCATCTAGTTAAAAGATACTTTAAAAAAGTAGTGTAGTGCATGTTCTTAAAAAAAATTGAGCATCTGATTTTTATCACATTTGCCAAACACTGTGGTTTTAGATGTATGTCTTTAATGTGAAGATTTGAATGTTCTCCAGTTGAAAACACCTTAGTGTATAATATCACAGGGTACTTGTAACCTGAAGACACCATGCACAGAATATGTTTTTAGTTCTCTTAATCCTCAATTGAAAAAAAAAAAAAGTAGTGCTTGTTCACATGCCAAAGCATACCCAAGTCTAAATTTATAAATTATAGATGTGAGAATCAAAAAGACTTGGCAAAAGGCTATCACTAGGCTAATTTAGGATTGTGGAATGAGGCAAATGTTTTTGAGTTTTGAAGAAAAGTAGCATTTATGGACTTTTAAAATTTTAAAATGCTCATTTAATGTTTTAAAGAAAAGAGGACACAAAGGATGGAAGACAATAGTATATTAAATATGATAGTATTGGCTTCAAAGGGCTACAATGCCATTAAGAAGACACAGCGCAACAGCAGAAAAATGTTACGCCGGAGGCACAAGGGATGTTTTGATGTAAGACAAGTTAAGAGGTTAAGACAAGTTAAGAGACAAGTTAAGAGTTATTAAGAGACCTTTAATAAAATTGTACATATAAAACCTTGCACACAAAAGGTATTGAGTAAGGCATGCACATTTTGAACGCGGCCAAAAGCCACATACTAATCAAATATATACCCAACATTCTAGAAATATTACTCTAGTTAGGTTTGAGAATAAATACAAATGTCCCTCTAAAACATACTCTGTCCAAATGCTTTAAACGATCTGCTGTAACCAGCCATTATTCAGCAATAATACAGCAATAAAACTGTGGTGAGCCATGCTAGCTGGAAACCCATGTGCCTGTTTTAGTTTAAACATGAAAGAGTATCAGATACTTAAGATCAAATTTTATTCTTCACTTAAAGCCATATATAAGTGCAGATGAATCATAAGCCTAGGGAAAAAAAAAACCTGGAAGTAATTTGTCAAAATCATAGTGGTAATCTCTGAGGGATAGAAACGTGTATATTTTTCATATTTTCCTTTATATTTATCCGTGTTTTCCGAGCAATTAGAAGAGTAGATCCTATTTTAAATTATCTTTTAAAAAAACAAAATTTTATCGTTCTGCTATTTTTTTTTTACAAATAGTTTATTGTTAAGTTGGTTTCCATATAATTCCCTGTGCTCATCCCCACAAGTGCCCTCCTCGAAGCCCATCACCCCCCTACACACACACCCATCAGTCCTCAGTTTATTCTCAGCATTCAAGAGTCTCTCATGGTTTGCCTCTCTCCCTCTCCCCCACTATCTCCCCCCTTCTTCTCCCCCACGGTCATTCTGTTATGTTTTTAAAATCTCTTAAGAAAATGGTTTGATGAATCAAGTAGAAAGAGTCGATGACAAAGCTAGAAAGCTCTGGAGTCTGGTTAGGCTTGACAGAATATATGAGATGCTTTGATAAATTTGAATTTCAGATAAACATCAAATATTTTAGAATACATTTGTCTCATGAAATATATTAGACATACTTATATGAAATTCAAATTTAACTGGGCACTCTATGTTTTCATTTGCTGAATCGGTCAACCATAGGGTTGCCTCTTGCCTAGTTCTATCCCTAGGTATGTGACGTTAGATGAGTCAACATTCATAGCATTTGCTTCCCTGTCTGGAAAATGAGATAATTAAATTAGGTTATCTCAAACACCTTTCTAGTTCTGACATTCTATGACTCTAACATACAAGACGGTATAGACCATCAAAGACTTGAAAGTAATCATAAGTAAGTCTATCGAGATCTTTATGAAGGCTACATGATGTTTGTATGGTTTTCCTTTTTGTTCTTTTGAAGCAAACTTCCTCAACTAGGCAGTATGGTTTGAGATTATTAGAAAATGTAAAAACCTATATTAGGCATGTAGGGAAGGCTGGGCATATGCCCAGATCCTTCTTAAGGATCCTTCCCCAGCTGCTATGATTCTTGGTTACATACAGCTCATAGCCAAGGGAGCTACCACACTCAGGGTAAAGCCCCCCTTTCCAGGGCAGCCCTGTGACCACTTAACAAGGAAACGAAGGACCAGCTCTCTTGCCTCGACTGCGGGCCATGCCCGCTCCACAATTCCCTGTGGGATCAGTAAGGTCCTGGTAGTGACTACACCACAATTTAAATTCTTCTACTTCTGTTACTCCCTTAATGGTGTTTTTTTCCTAGAAAATTCCCCCAAGAACCATCTTGCATACAAACCCCACCTCAGAGTCTATTCCCTCTCCAAACATAAATTGAAATATGCAAAATGCTAACTTTCTAATAACATATGGGAACAGACAAGATTTGAAATAATGACATACAGTATCACTGCTGCCTAAATAACTAGAGATAATAGATAGCATACACACTGAGATATTTATGCTTGCATAAATAAATTTGTGGGGTTGGGGGGCATGATGAGGGACAATGACGATGGTGTGCAAAGGAGGCCAAGATAATGGATTATCAGAAATAGCCTGGTCCTGGAAGTTTGAAGGATAGCCCTTCCTAAGTAAAAGAATGACTAAGCTTAGAATTATGGAACCAGAGATGAAACCTCAAAACCTCAGAACTGAGAGAAGAAAGACAAGTAGAGGCCTTGTGACATTAGGTAAACATCACTGAACAGAGAGTCAGGAGGCCAGGAACCTTCTTCTCATCCCTATAACCATAATGGGTCATCACCTGCTCTAAGCCTCAGTTTCTTTAGCTACAGAATGACCAGGTGGTATGAGACTATTTCCAAGTCTTATCTTGTTCTAATACAACATCCTGCAATCATAATTTAAGATTGTCTGTCACTGATATGTCCCTGACAAGTTTTCTGTATTCCCAGTATTTGATGTAAACCCAGAATTTTAGTACTCTATATGTGTACATCAGGGGAGGGCACTGTGTTAAGAAAGAAATTCATTAGAGAAGATTAATATAGCTTTGTAACTGTACTAAACTATCAACTATTCCCTGAAAAGAAAGAGCTTTTCATGCTTCTGCAACTCTATTCATTTGTTTCTGTATGTTTATATGTAATAAAAGAAGTACAAGGCTTTTTATACCCATTTTGCATTTAAAACATTCATTAATCAACTTTTACACAAACTAAAAATCCTTACATATGTCAGCTAGAAGAAAATGCTGGAAAAAAAAAAGTAGGGTAACATATTGGCAAAACTTTAGCTTTCCTTCAAAGTGCGCTTGGTGCCCCTTGACTTTACAAAATAAATTAGCGTCCATAGTGACACAAGAACATCACCATCTCAGAAAGCCTTGTTTTCCAACACTCCTTTCCAAAACATAAGATCTAACTGTCCTGTCAATTTGCACCCGATATGCTAACTGCTGGGATCTCAATTTAGGCGACAGGGGATTCACAAGTGGGTGGGGGTGGGAGGCAACAGTGAGCCCGGCAAGAATCGTCTACTCTTCCAAGTTCAAAAGGGCTCTTTCTTGCTTGTCACTTCTGCCATTATAGTCACTGCCATTACCATCGGTGCTTCTGCTCCTTCTCTCATAATTGACTGAGGGGGACATAATTCCTGAAAACTGGCTTGGGCACACTGTAACTTCCTAGTGATACCCCTGCTTGGCTCGCACAAATTAAACTGACGGGGCATGTGTGCAACACACATATGGAAGTTCCTGACGACACAGAGCCAAATTCTTAAGAGTCAGTTCACAAATCCTTACTGGCACTTCCTAGTTGTTTACGCAAGATGTCTAAATCAACTCACTCCAACTCTTTCCCTGGTGTCTTTCTCTCAATTAATATTGTTGGGGGAAAAAAGTCAAGGGCTCAACTGTTTGTTTTCCCAGAAGCTGAGGAACGTTGACACAGTTCCAATGCTTCTCATAATTACTGGCGATGAAAAAAAAAAATGAATAGTTTATGATGCATGTCAACTGAATCGTTTCAGGAGACAAACTTTATTTTTCTAAGAGTAAGACAATACAAATAAGTACACGCCAAGGAGAACTGCTTGCATGCCTCTGTTTTAAAGTGCAGCTTGGACTTACTGATAACAAACATAAATCCTAGACTTATAAACAGTCCTACATTGGCTTTTGTCTTAAGTTGTCTCAAGAAAGGGCACATCCACACTAAAAGCAGGTATAGGCAATGTTATAAACTCAGCAGCTACATTTAGGTAAACATAAGGTTAGCATTAAACACACAGCAACACTAGTCTATAAGGCACGTAGAAAATAATTCAATCAAAACAAACTTTCCAATAAATTCTAGATATATGCTGAGTAAGTAGCTCAAATCCTGGTCATTGATTAAAAATGATACTCTTTTAAAGGAAACTTGATTTTTTCACAAAAATATATTCTACCTTAGAAACATGATTAAACGAAACATGATTTTTTCACAAAATATATTCTACCTTAGAAAGCAATGAGTTTTGCCTCCCACTTATTCATAGGAAATGGATTATTTACTGTAAAATAATTAGCATTTCTTCCACTCTTCTTAATACCAATATTGTAGCCACTGAGGCCCTGTGTTTCTTGAACATGATCACTCTCATTATTGTCTTGAATTTAATGTCAGAATGCACTCACAAAAGCAGTATGCTTATTACAAATATGGGAAAGAAAAAGGGAAATTTAACCTTGTTATTCCCAGAATAGATCTCTCCCTTTTCTTAAACTTTATCCCTTCCTTTCTCTAAATTTCTTTAAATTTGAATAAAAATGCTATGTGGTCATTTCAAAAAATATTTATTAAGAGCCCTATGATAATAACGATAATCGTACAAGAATAATAACAAGGATAGCTAAGGTCTATTAAGTGTTTCTATGTGCCAGACTCTCTTTTGTGTGACTTACATATACTATCTCATTTATCCTCACGTTTCCCAATGAGATAAGAGACTGCTACACTGATAGTTATCTTCATAGTATAGTTTAGGAAACCAAGGCACTGAGTCCTTAAGTGACTGGCCCAAGGAACTCACAGCTAATATGTAGTGAAGCCAGGATTGGCAACATCCCATTTCCATAGCTGCATTAATTTCCAGGCTACTGCAAATCCATTAGTGATAATTACCTGACACATCAAAAAATGTCTGTGCCCGTCCAGTCCCCGCACTGCTGACAGCGATGCACTCATACGCGCCTTCATCAGACAAAGTGACCTTTTCAATCTCCCAGTTCACACTGGCAGATTCTCTGGGGCAAGAAAACAGAAACCATTTTAGGCTATGACAAAAACAAGACAGAGTTGAAAGCAGTGATTTTTTATAAAGTATTATTTTGGAAGTATTCATTCTAAAGAACATTGTAAAAATAAGCAGATGAAACTACAGAGTTCTTCATAACTTAAAGTAATGCACCTTTTAATTAGAAAGTTAAGCTCTCTAAGCAAAAGGCACACCAAAGGCAATAAGATATGGAACTTGTGAATTTCTTTAGGGAAACATTTTCTGCCTATGTGAAAATACAAGATAAAGATTTAATAGAGAAACACTCCTTAAATTCTCTCTCCTTCCATATTATTTCCAGTTTTGGGTCATGTTCAGTGGGGGTTCTTAACCAAAGCAATTCAACAAGGTAATTCATGAGTTTGAAGGTAGAAAATTGATGTTTTGATCCCAAAAAGTTCCCTTTAATTTTCTTATATATAACTTCCATATAAGATTATGGAACATATCCAGTTCAATCTATGTATACATTGACAAAAGAAAAAAATTATCAGTTTTATTATCAGATCTGTCATTTAGGTTAAAAAATCCGTTTGCTATAATATGTATCCATTCATTGAATAAATACGTATTCTTTGGCCTTTAAGACTATTCAAATTGCTTTCTGTTTTTGGAAGTTGTCTAAGTAATATTTAATTCTGATAGATATTTCATATCTAATTAGATAATAGATATTAATAGACACTTAAAATCTCTCAATAATCTACAAAATAGGCATTATCTTAATTTAAAATAGAATTAAAAACCACAACTAATTTCATAATTTTCTTCTTACATTCAGCCATAGCTATTTATACCCTACTTAAACATTCAAGACATAGATGAGATGAAGAGCCCATTGCAGAGTCAAAGACACCTTACACTTAAGTCTAAAAGTGGTATGAGACATAATATCACAGTAATGACTCCAGATCTCCAAAAAAAAAAAACATACCTGTCATCAAAAAAACATGAAGAACTCACTGAGCTCTTAATGTATATTTAGCACTGACCTAGACTTTGTAAGAGAAAGTGAAGGCACAGGTTCCTGTACATCAGAAAAGGGACAGAATAAGCAAAGTCCATATATTCACTTTAATGTTTCCTTTCAACTGTGTATGCACCAGGTGTCAGAGTCCTTACTGTCCCATTCAGATGAAAAAGGAATATGAGTGGACTCTAAGCCATAGCAATCACGTAAGCTATATCTTTAATGCTTAAAGAGCAGTAAGCTAAGCCCAGAGTTCCAACTGTCATCATCTAGGAGGTACTGGTAAATTCAGGGAGGCAGAAATTTGAAAAACAGTGTATTATGTTTTCTGCAATGCCTATTTCAGGCCCAGGCATCCACTACATTTCATCAAAACTTAGACACATGGATATTTTAGAAACAGATAGTGACAATTCTTCTAGTCCCAGGTCCCTCAAAAAACAAGTAAGTTGAGATTCAGGAAGAAGGACAAGTAATTAGTTCAAAGGCATGTAACCAGTGTCAGATGACTTAAAGAATATTCTTGACAATGATACTTGCTCCTCTCTTATTTATGAAATATTACATGAAATTCTCTTTTTTCATGTAGTCTTCTCAGTTAACATTAAAACTCTATGGCCACAATAAGAAATTTTGAAGGCATGATCTTTGGAATAAGGAAAGAACATGTCAAATAGAAATGTGTCCTGCTGCTAATGCAAACTAATTCTCTCTTACATCCCCTAGTGTCCATAGCGACTCACATAACAAAGATTAAGTCACATGTCTCAAGTTATTAGGAAATCTAGGGCAGAGACATGTGAGTGAATCAGGGTTACAGTATCAATCCATCACCACCCATGCCAAATTCTGTCTTTAGCCTCTCACATACAAAGAGCTTAATATATGTCAGCAAGGCATGTCACATCTCTGAGCCACAGAGCTGGAAAAATGAAAGAATTCTTGTGGCTTACCTCCCAGGAATTGTGTGGAATTAATGAATTAATGTTTATAAAGAATCTCAAGTGTCTTTGAAACATGTTACTATTTAAACATGAAGCAGAATGATTTGATTTCATCAGGCAGTTATGTAGCTTCATCATTTAATATCCTGGTCGGTTATGTTGCTGGTTATTAAACATGGAGTTTAGGGAATCATCAAGACACACAATATTAAAAAAGTAGCAGGAAATAATACAGTTGAATCTTCAAAGAGTGGAATTTTTTTCTAAAGTTATACTGAACATTCCTGCCATAGTTTTTGCCTACAATGACTCCCTAAAGAGATTAAATAGGCTAATACTGTCAAATATTTAGCATTTTATGCAAGTTATTTATATTAGTATTGAATTAACAGCACGGAAATTTTGTAAAGTAATCCCTAGAGTTTTTCTCCAAATACAGTTTGTTTCATTAGGAAGATTTAAAAAAAAAAACACTTTTTTTCCCCAGAAATCATCCTCCAGATTTCAAGATCTACTTAATTTTCTCACAGATTTATACTTATCTAAAAAACCTATTCATCTTCACAAGGAAGGTCGGTGCCTCCTCACCCACTCCCGCTGATTGTTAAGTGCAGTGGCCACACAGGCTCCAGCCCCACCTGTTGTCTCCAACACGTTTCCCCTCCCTGACCCCATCCTCCACCCTTCTCCTGGCTCACTGCACTCCAGCCACACTGGCTTCCTTCCTGTCCTTCCTTCCCCCATGCCCAGTCAGCTCCAGGCTTGTGCATTTGCACTTAACTGCTCCTGGCATGCAAATGCGTTTCCCTAGATACCCATCTGCATGATCATCTCTCACCATGTTTAGGTCTTTGCTCAAATGTCCCTTAGCCTGAATTTTAAAATTGCAAGTGGGCCAAAACCATATGCACCCCGTCTCTGGACGACATTCAGAGATTTGTTTGCCCCAAAGCCGATAAAGCTTAAACTCTTCTCTTTTGCCAGGACCCTTCCAAACTTTGGTACCTAACTTTATATTCATAATTGTGTATTCTTTGGCTTAACAAGAGACCCTCAAGTTATATAACATTCAGATTCTATAAAACCTGAATCAACCCTTGAATGAATTCTAACATCTATTAAATTAACATATTTAACATATTGTAAATTAGAAATTAACATATTATAAAACATAGATCTATTTTCTGTCTTTTTCCATTATAATAAAAGCTCCATAAAGGCACGGACTTGTGTCTGTTTTGTTCACTGCTATATTCCAAGACTATGGAAGAAATAAATGAGAATTTCCAAAGGAAAAGCACATTAAAAGAAGTATTTATTTGTATTTAGATGTTTAATGCTATCTATAATTGCTAACAGAACATGTACACACCTTAAATACTGGTCTACTCCAAGTGCAAGTCCATTTCTGACAAAGCTTAAGGTAAAGGGTAAAAGACTCTCAACAGAGCAGGGAATTCGGCCTGGTTGCAGGTAGTATCCTGGAGTTTTCTTGGGCATTGTAACTTTGGGAGCATCTAGGAAAAACAGAACATGGCAACAAGGTCACAATGATATTGGGTATTTCCTGTTAATCCATTCAAAACTTCAAACCTTAATTATTCCAGTAAACCCTCTGCATTCCAATTAATCTAAATCACTAAAAATCACTTTAATTACCTTTCTTTGTTCAAACCCCATTAATTTCTGGATATCTCCATGGACCCCTTACTAAGGTATTCATTAAACCTGAGACTCCATTTATTTTTTAAGACACACTATTTTTTGTGCCACTGATATAGAAAAAAAAAGCTATAATAAGTTACAATACGTTACAATACCTCCTCAGTTGTAGAATCTACTTTACTTTAAAAATGTAAATATATGAAAAAGACCCACATAGCTTAGAATTGAAGTCATAGAGTAACTGTTTTCCCTAAAATAATGGGAAAAAAAAACCTTGATTTTTAAGAATCCAGTAGATTTTGCAGTATTCAATTTAGGGATAATACAACTAATTTTGAATACTGTACATGAGGAAATACTGAGGTTGGTTCTATTCTCACCATTTGACAACCATTAAAGAATAACTATACAGTTGTTTCTGAATTTCTCAAATTACAACCGTATGTATAAATGATAAATTGTTGTCCCTCCATCCAATGGTACAATATTAGAAAAAAATCCTTCTACAGATTTGCATATCCAGTTTCAGCTACAGTTCCAAAGTTTTGATCACAGTTGTCATTAGTCTTGAGAAATAGCAATAATAGAGACAAGTTGAAATGCTACCTCATGCTTCCAAAGAATCCTTAATCTGTGTTCTCATCTCTATATAACAGCAAATATAAGAGTAACTAGATTACTGATTAACTAACTGCCAACTTATCACAGAAAGGCAGAATCATCACCAGATGTTTACAATGAATTACTATTCACAAAGTAGGTTTCTGACAATCATTAATACACATTTATCCCATTTGGCCAATCTGGGTAGCTTGATCAAACATTGAGCATATGTGCCAGGCTTTTTTTTTAGGGGGAGTGAGCACCAGAATTTCCCAGTTCTCACACTGATTGAAGCAATCAGAATTTTCAGATCTGCAGTCAGTGAGACTTCACATGAAACTCCAGATGTGCTTTTTATGATTAAGAAAAAGTGTGTTACCTAAATGCCCATCAATTTGATAACCCAGTAATAATGTGAAGATATTATTCTTTATTTTGTAGTCCATTCTTTACTGATAGGACCACAGTGCTCCCTTCAACTATCAATACTCCAGAGTCTAATAAAATGATGTCTCACCTGGGATGATACTAGAGAAGGAAACACTTGATACCCTCTGGAAGAGATAATCATCCTTATCATAGCCTGTGACTCTGAGAAAGAAAGCTTCATTTGGTGGTATAAAGTCAGAGATATTCCACAAGCCATAAGGTTTTCGGTCAGGGTAATACTTAATAGGGATAGTCTTAAGGGAACTGCCTGAGATACTCAGAAGTTCAAGTCGATCTACTCTGGCCGGGATGGAAACTCCGGAAGTATTCAGCAGCACATAGGTAGGAATTCCTACAGGAGAAAGACTTTATTATTATTAATAAGTAATGTACAGTTGAGTTATTTATCAAATAAATCTTTGAATTATAATAAGAGAGAAGTATCATAAATATGAGTAGTACAAACTGTCTGATACATTGTGGCCTAATTATAGAATCCTTTCTACTACATGAAAGACAGTTATTCATGACCAGAGAAACTTAGGAAATCCTCATTAATTATTTTTATGGCATTTTAACAATATCATACATAGAAAAATAAGAATAGTGAATACTGTATTCCTTGATGTTTAATTACAGAAATATTTAATTTTTAAGGATCCACTACGTGTATCTTTTCAGTAACTGCAGTAATAAAATAAAAGAATGATCAGAAAAAAGGAAATTTAAGGAGTCACAGTAGGATTAAGCATCTTTTTATCTATAAAGCTATAAATAATCTTACATGAATAAAATAAGAACAAGGTTCAAAAAGCAGCCATAATGTTATCTTTGAACACACAATTATACATGATGTCTTTAAGTGTTTTTAGCCATCTACACACATAACACCCTCATTTTTCACCTTGACAACAAGGCAATTTATGGATGTTAGTAAAAATCTCAAGATCCACATCAGTAGTTTTCAAAGTTTAGTAAGTTTAGGAATCAACTGGGGTGCTTGATATAGTGCATATTCCTGTTTAGTTCTAAATCAGGACACCTGGTGTGAGGCCTGGGAATCTTAATTTTTAACAAGCTCTCTGAGTAATTTCATCAATATCACTGATCTTACACATTGAGAAAAAAGTGACGAGGCCAAGAATATAATTCCCAATTCTGCTGAATGCCACAAAAGTATAAAATCACAGACAGTCTGAGAAATACTTTGCACTTGGATATCTGCTATTTCAATTTCGGTAATATGCGCATACAAACCTTGCACTGGTCTGCTGACTGTTTTTTTGAAATCCAGCGTGGGCTTTCTGGAAAAACCAGCTCGGAAATCAATTGTACTAAGGCCGGTGATGCGAACAGAGTGCCTTCCACTGCTAGAAGTCTGAAAAATGTTTAAAGACAAACCCCATGAGCTGATCCAGGTTGCCGGTCACAGTAAACACTACCTGGTTTAGGAAACTACCAAGTGTTTAATTAGGACTGATGTCCAATAATTCAGGCTCTGATTTGGGTGTTCTAAACTCAACTATGATTCTATATCTTAAATGCAAGTTTTATAACACATATCCCAGGGGACTGCTCTAAAATAAAATTCAGTAACACTCTGCAGGCCCAATGGTATAAGATGTAGATGTTCAGTCCCTAGTGAATAGCACTGAAGTTAATCTGTAAAAGCTCTATAAGGACATGGATCATTGTGGTTTTACATGATAGATGTTCAGCAAATACTGATGAATGAATGACTAAATCTTCTCCTCTAAACACTATTCAAGTTTGACTCTGGAAAAGATCTCCTCCTTCTTCACATTTGGGAAGAAACACTCAGGACAAGCACTGAGAGCTGATCACTGTCCAGATTTTGGCCAATCAGCATCTTCGGCTCACCAGCGTCCTAGCAAAATCACTGGGTGCTTAAGACACAAATGTGCATAAAACATGGTCCCTACCCTCTAAGAACTCATGGCTAATGAGGGAGACAGACGGAAACATAGAAATCTTTAATATGATGCAGTATCAGAAATACATAAATGGTACACAGAAACACATAAAAGCAACATACTAGCCTGTGGTTTGGCTAAAACCTTCTAAAGGGAATGATGAACTAAATATTGAAAACTCAGCACTAAAGTGACTCATATGTGGATAAATAATAAATAATTTGGGTGAAGGAGCCACAGGATAAAATAATAACACTAATGTTTACTGAATGTTTCCTCTATGTCCAGACTCTTCAAATACATTGGCTAATTTAATTCTCATTACATTCCTATCAGGTATAAATCATTATCACCACTGCACAGATAAGCAGATGGGGCACCAAGTCATTAAGTAGCTTTCCAAGTTCACAAGGCTTCTTAACTACAGAGGTGGGGTTTTAATGGTAAGGTCAGGCTCCAGGGTCTTCACCACAGTGCTACATTGTCTCCCAAGAGCAAGGTTAAGTCAGAGTTAGCCTCTATCTCAGTATCTTTCAAAATAAGAGTTGAGGAGTACCTACATCTACAACTATACAAAATCACTCAGGTTGTTTCTTGAAAATGCAGACTTCTAAGCACCAACCCAGATTTACTGAATCAGAGTGGAGTCTAAGAATCTACTTTTCAAAAACTCACCTAGCACTTATGAAAAAGAGTCCACCAGGGGCACCTCTGTGGCTCAGTCAGTTAAGTGTCTGACTTCAGCTCAGGTCATGATCTCACAGTTCATGAGTTCGAGCCCAACTTTGGGCTCTCTACTGTCAGAACGGAGCCTGCTTGGAATCCTCTGCGCACCACCCTCCCTTTCCCTCCCCCACACACTGTCTCTGTCTCAAAAATAAAAAATAAACATTAAGAAAGAAAAAGAGTTCACCATATTTTATTACAGTGATCACCAAGATTCTCTTTCAAGGTAAAATGACCACATGATAGCAGCATCGATAGAATGCACTGAAAATATATGTGCCTCTATTATATATAATTATATATAAAATTGTAATCTGGTAAACAGCCAGATTAAGCCACACCATGATTAAAAACATGCCATTTCCAGAGCTCTACAAATGACACAGCCTTCCTAAAATCACTGTGATTCGTTGTTATTTAGCAACAAGGGGAGGAAAGATGAGGAAATATGTTCCTTGTCCCTTTTACTACGATATTTTTTCTCATTGAGCACAACCTACAAAAACTCAAAAAAAAAAAAAAGGAAAATGAAGGTTAAAAAAAAAAAAAAAGGAAAAACACACTGCCATAAAAACAGGTTTGTTGTATTCTTAGTGTAAATGAGGCTGCTAATTACTCCAGCTCATTTTCCTAAGGTTTACAAAGGACTGTATGTGTACGCGTAGGGTTCTCAGCACCACCACTTATTCCATTATTTCTAAAAGAAGATGTGTCATGGATTCCATACAGTAGAGCAAAGAAAATGGGGCAGTGGTGGTGCCTAAAGGCCATGATCCAGTTTTAAAATGGGATTTCCTAAAGGGTATACAAAACCTTGGTAAGTCTAATTTCAATTTCAACTGTTTTAGAATGACACAGTGCCTTACTGAAGACAGGATTGTTTCCTGATTTCATGTATGGACAATCAGAAGGGTCAATATTATGATGACTTGACTTATATTTATTCACTGACATCATATATTATCATTAATTGCTGCTCAGAAAGTCCCCCAAGATTGAGGTTACCAAGGGTACATATGACCCATAATTTGCCAAAAGACTGCCATCAGGTGTTAATTATCTTGCAACTGTGCTTTGTACAAATGAACTGACAAGGAATCCATTTTAAGAGTAGTGCTTAATATCAAAGTGACAAAATTAGAAATTACCTGTGTTTGAAAATATGGCATCTTCTATTACTAACCAATATGTTAGCAATAAAGCAGAGCTAATGAATAAGGAGTTCCTTATAACCCGTATAAAATTATGGTAAAATAAATTAATTTTGATCCTTAAAATACCACAATAGTTGACAAAGTATATGGAAATAAAGATGTAGGTTTCCTGTTCTCTGGGCAATGCCCAAAATATGAAGAGTAATAGGTTAACCAAGCATTTTAACTTTGTGTTTCTATATTATAAACAGTCTGCTTAGAATTTAAGAGAGTTTGTAAACAAAAATATTTCCGAGTCCATTTTCATGTAAAATTATATCCAACTCTGTATTAATCAGGGTAATAAGATTGAAGGACATCACAAATAATCCAAAATTATGGTTTAAAACTAGAATAGAAATTTAAAAATTAAACTAATTTAGTTTAAAATAACCTCTGACACGTATGCTTGCATTTATCATTCTCTAATCATTCTCTTAAAATAATGACAACAATATTTGGATAATATTTGGGGAACACAAAACATCACATTAAAATGTCTTTATAAGAAAGCGACAATAGTTTATAATTTTGTGTGTTATCTTAAGGTAAACTATTATTTTAGTCTGCTTCTTAGCTGAGCTCCCTTTTTCAAATATTAGTGTTAAGGAGAACAAAAGGTGGGGGGGTTGCCTGGGTGGCTCAGTCAGTTAAGCATCTGACTCTTGATTTCAGCTCAGGTCACGATCTCACGGTTTGTGGGACTGAGCTCCGTGTCGGATTCTGGGCTGACAGGACAAAGCCTGCTTGGGATCCTCATTCTTTCTCTGTCTGTCTGTCTGTCTCTCTCTCTCTCTCTCTCTTTCTCTCCCTCTCTCTCTCCCTCTCCCTCTCTGCTCCTTCCCCACTCACACTCTCTCTGTGTCAAAAATAAATTAATTAACTTAAAAAAATAACAAAAAGGTTTTATGTATGGTAAATAAACCAGTAAATGGCAAAAGGAGAAGAAAGAAATATTAACATATACAAAGTACAAACTGTAAAACAGACTAAATCTTTAAATTTGTAAATGATCACTTTTGATCTTTACAAAAGCCCCTCTGGGGGAGTATATTACCCTAATTTCAAAGATCAGGGAGAATAAGTCACAGATATAACCGGTGGCAGAGACATGGTATGCACTCAGTGAGGCTCCAGAAACTAACTTCTATAGCCACCCTATGTGTTTCTCATGATTATCTCATTGAATTTGATTATGCTGGTTTCAAGGAAAACACTGGAATATGCTGAACTGATCTACATAGTAGGAGAGTAATGTGGAACTCATAAGACTACTCAGAGGAGAGAAATAGAGGCATAATGGGAAGAAAAGAAGAATGGGGCCAAGGAGAGAGCAGAAGGGGATAAGGTGCTTCAAGATATACCCTTAAATCTTCAGTTAAATTTACTAAACTCACAAGTCTTGTTATTAGTGGATTTCCTGTGATATTTTTGATGAGGCCGAGCTTTGTCCTGCATCAAAGTACAGAAGGTGACAATCAACATAAAAATAATCAGGAGGCAGGGAGACCTAATAAAGTAAGCTTTCAGCAAACTCCAGAAATGGTGGTAGAAGGGTCCAGATTCTCACATATTATGGACATAGTGGGACTGGAGGAGAACTAATGATGTGAAGGTCCTGGAGCAACAAAGAATATGCAGCTAATTCTGTAACTGAATCAAACAGAGAAAAAGTCCAGCTGCATATTCCTTCCCTCTCTTTTCTCCTCCAAATTATTCTAGCAACATTAGTATCATTTTTCTTTATATATAATAAGATTAGTAAGACCACATTACTGATTTAATGTTTTTATGTTTGGTCTTTATATCATGTGGGTTATTTGAATTTGGCTCCAAGAAGCATCTCTCCACCATAGAATGTCTTGAAGTATCATTTATGCACAAAGTCACTCTAACCTCATGGCTTCTATAGTCAAGAAGAGGGAAACAGGAGCAGCATAATAGCTCCAATGAAAACAAGAAAATTTCTAGGCACTAAAACAGGGTTTGTGTGGGTTAGAAACTCTGAGATTTGTATTTCACACAGTATATTTATTCATACAACTTTTTAAAGTTCTCAATGATCTATTATGAACTTTATTCTGAGTTACACTGAATTCCTCTCTGAATTCAATGCCATGAACTCATAACGACTCTGAATTGATTACCACTCTGAATTACGGTGTCATGTTGGTCAAGTTGTAGAAGGGTCTAAGTCAGGAATACACCGTGTGAGCTGAGTTGAGGCAAAGAAAAAGTTACACCAGATATCTACCGGCATCCCAAAATAATAAATAGGTAACCCTGATTCTCAAAGGAGTAAGAGAAAAGAAGGAGCAGAGTAGACCAGAGTCTAGGTTTCTGAATTGAAGTGAGTCTATGAGGAGTGAAGGAGGACAGGCTAAAATACCATGGAGCAAGCACCATGGAGAGCTCCAGGAAAAATTAGTTGTCCTCTGATCTCTTCCCAGTGGGTTCTACTGCAGAAGGATCTACTTCTTAGTTTAAGCATAAAGACCGATTAAATATATCTTTATACTGAAAGTCCCATAAGGTGATAACTGTGTCCTATTTATCATAGTATTTTGTAAATGTAGGTGTAACAAATCATACTAAAACCCTCCTAATGCCTAACTAATGTTGGTACTTTTCCTTAGATTCCTTAAGAACCAGCAAATGCCAGATTCATCAAGAATTCAATGAATTTTTCCAGAAGCATTATGCTAAGTTTGCTCACACATTATTTTATATAATCCTATTGCATCCAAAGATGATTTTATAACACCATAAAGAAACTGATGTTCAAAGAAATGATTGCTTGCCTAGGTTTAGATAGCACATTAAATGGCAACTGCTCCAAGTTCATTGCTTTTTCTTTAGTACCCAAGTCTATGCATAGCATTTTAGGATAACATCATCTCTGGGTTGATTTGGACACTACGGCATAGAAGATAATGATACCCTCCAACTATTCATTTGCCATTCTACATTTCTAAATACACTTCCATTAGGAGAGGTCAGGTTTATTAGTAGAATATTGGTAAACTGCTTTCTGAATAAAAAGTCTTAATTATGGGCATTTGCCAATTTCTGTGGTGTAAATTCTACCACCAAGGCTGATTTCAAGCTCCCAAGTTGACATTACTGAACACAGAGGTGGAAAGAAAAAGTGCATAATTTCCTCTCCATGAGCCATTATGAGTTAGATCCAGTATACCATGAGGCCATAATAGGAACTAAAGTGTGCTAAAGTGTGTCACTCACAGAGATATCTGTGTCATTCCAGGAGTGACCCAAATTCCTTTCTTTTTCTTTTACAAAAATTGAATGCACATTCTCCAGTCTTTTCTCCCACTAAAATAACTGAAGAGGCCGAATGTTCTAAATTATGGTGGGTATACCACCAGCTTGGGTTCATGAGTGTGTAAAGTAGGACACCTTGTCAACACCCAAGGAACATGTAACATTAATAAGGAATTAACTTTCTTGTATTAAGCCAGTAAGAATTCCTCCTACTACTAAAAGTGAAGCCTGCCCTGTTAAAAATTGAATCAAATGTGATTGATAGAGCTGGCTTTCATTTTATTTCTTAAAGAGTTTCAATATTTTATAAAAAATAAATATGCCTGGGGCACCTGGGTGACTCAGTCAGTTAAGCATCCGACCCTTGATTTCGGCTCAGGTCAGGATCTCACAGTTGTGAGATCAAGCTTCTGAATCAGGCTCTGTGCTGAGTATGGTGCCTGCTAAACATTCTCTCCTTCCCCCTCTCCCCCCCCCTTCCCTTTCTCTCTCTCCTCCTCCTCCCCTTGTGCACTCTCTCTCAAAAAAAAAAAAAAACAACCCAAAGTAAGAAAAACCATCATGTGTATCTGCATTGACAGAAAGTATAGAGATAATTTTCAATTTACACATATTCAAGAGTATGACTAATTTTACCATTAATGTGTCAATAAGTAGGTATTATTTTCCCCATTTTTTTCAGACTTGGGAAATTAGGTAATTTCTTCAATGTCAAAGAGATATGAAGTAGTGGATCTTGAATTAAAACAGATGCAAACTCTTTTCAAAAGATTTGTTCTTAAGTGACATACTGCTCTCTAGAAATTAAGGAAATATGGTGGTTTCAAATATTTATTGAAAACCTACTATGGGCTGGGCATTGTGCCAGGCACAAAGATATAATGCCACCTAGGTTTAAATACTATCATGTTATTAGGCATTGTATGTTTAGAGAAATGTGATATAAGGAAAGAAATGTACCCAAACCATGCATATGTATATCTATACATATATACATACATATATATGTGTGTATATGTGTATACATATACATACATATATATGTGTGTATATGTATATATATATACATACATATATATGTGTGTATATGTGTATATATATACATACATATATATGTGTGTATATGTATATATATATATACATATATATATAGTACATATGTATGTATATATAGTACACATAGACAAAAACATATACGTGTACAGGTATCTTTTTTTTTTTAAGGAAACATTCTATTTGGTTGATAATCTGATACCAGCAGACTAAAAATACTGGGAAATTTTCCAGAAAAATCTACCATAAAGCATTCTATTGACCCAAAACATCTGAATTAATGCCGCACCTAATCCATTTAAATAATACACCTGGTGTCATCTTTAGGCTTATTCAAAAGAGTCACCAGGTGAAAATAATTGGAGGCCAGAATAATAATCTTCTTGTGTGGTCCTTCGTTGACTTGAGGTTTATTTAATTATGATTCCTACACAAGCTTATGCCACTTAAGTACGGTTTCCAAAATACTTTTATCTTTAGAATATCCATTAGTAGTCTCTGGCAACCAGCATAGCTATGTAAAACCAAAATATTCCTACTAGTCTCAGAACCTCAATATAGTCATGTGGTTGGGTACACTCCTTTCTCTATTTGGAAGATTATCTAAGGACAGTGTATCCAAATTTACTTAATGGAAAAACGTGCCCCAAGGGATGTGTTGGATTACATGATCACAATGATAATCCTAGACTAAGAGAAACAGCTTGTGCCACCCAAACCCAAAGGGTGCTGACAATTATTTAATACCTTCGTAGGAAGTTCCCCTTAAGGAACAAAGTTTGGCCTGACAGTTTTTGTGGTTATGTTCAAACATTGTATATGCAGATATAGCTGACTGAATGGAAAATTTGTATTGCACAGAAATGAGATCCAGGATTTGTAGCCTCTCTACAATGCAAATTTAGGGACATAAAGCAACATTCTCTTGTGCTTTTAATAAAACCTTGCATTCTTTTTACTCATCTATTTTTAACGTGTTTTTACCTGCATCAGAGGCAGCCTAAAACATTTGAGTCATTTATGTGAACTATACAGATGAGTAAACTCATTGTCTATTTTGTAACAGTGTCCTAAGAAGTTAGAGAAAAGTAATTACCAAGGTTTTAGAGGAAAACTATGGAAGAAAAGAAATTGCCACTCTCACAGCACTTTAAATCATGCACAAATTAAAGAGTTCCATGCCAGCACACAACTAAATCGACTCTTCTACCTGCTTCCTTGGATATTATCAGAATAAAAGCATTCATTTTTATTCATGAATATTTATGCAACACTTTTCTGGAAGGATATTGTGGCACATACCATTGACAAAATTTGGTCTAGAGTAAAATAGGAAGAGAAAATCTGTACAGAAATATATACAAGGGAAATTATCAAAAAGGGAGGTGCAGAAAAGTTGCAATAGAAAGCCAGAGGGAAAAGAGAGCCTTTTAATGGAAAAAAAGTCAGAAAAGTCTTGATGAAAGTGTCATTTGCCATGAAAGTTAGAAGTCAGATGGAAAGGAAGGGCATTCTAGAGGTGCCCGGGTGGCTCAGTCAGTTAAGCGTCTGACTTCAGCTCAGGTCATGATCTCACGGTTTGTGGGTTCCAGCCCCTCGATGGGCTCTGTGCAGACAGCCAGCTCGGAGCCTGGAGACTATTTCAGATTCTGTGTCTCCCTCTCTCTCTGACCCTCCCCTGCTCACACTGTCTCTCTCTCTCTCAGAAATAAAACATTAAAATAAAAACAATTTTTAAAAAAGAAAGGAAGGGCATTCTAGGAGAAGGAACAACTTAAGAGAAAACACGGGTAAGGAGAATGCGGTAGGAGATAGGGTGAGAGATAGTACAAAGTTACATTTGATTAGATTGTACGTGAAAGTGATAGACAAGAGTTAAAAGGATTGGTTGAGGCTCAGTTGAGTGACCCTGGAAGACCATGCTAAGGGCAAATAATAGATAGTTTTCCATACTTGGGATGAAACCTGCTATGTGAAATATTCAAAAAGCTATTATTATGAATTCTACTGATAGAGCAGACATTTTCCAGATAGCAGAGTGCATGGGAGATAGCACCAGACATAATACTATCTAATCTCAGACATTTCTCTTGAGAAAGTGCACATGTGAAACATTATCACTCATTAGCCATCGAAAAGGGAGATCCAAAGTCAGCAGTGATATTTATGTCTGTGGGTTCAGCTCAATTTCTTTTGCATCAACCTGATATATTATTTTGGTATTTCATATAGGAGGAAAATAATGTTATTATCTTTAAATTGCATTGTAATGC
This sequence comes from Hyaena hyaena, assembly GCF_003009895.1. Lineage (NCBI taxonomy): Eukaryota > Metazoa > Chordata > Mammalia > Carnivora > Hyaenidae > Hyaena > Hyaena hyaena. The sequence goes on along the minus strand of NW_024081238.1, from coordinate 88,301 downwards.
ATATCCTTTGTTTAGCTACCACTAATTGTACTCTAGAAATGCTGTGACATCAGAACCAAGGCTTTTTTGGTAAGAACTAGATACAAATTCAGGATAATATGATAATAGATACTGTGTCTTTTCATTGTTTCCTTAATTACAGGAGTCTGAACTTACAGGCTTGTCTAAACAGAGTCCCCATCATCTCATCCCCTTATTACTTCCCTCCTCACTCACAGAGTAATCCTCAGTGCTTTTCTATTCTAATTATCAATTAAAATGTGCTTAGTGCCCATTAAGTATCAGGGAACATGGCCAAGGGCAAAACTCCATAAATGTTTATTGAATGCATGACTGAATGGGTAGATGTGTTAGGCACAAGATACAGCAACAGCCATGCAATATTTCTCTACTTCTGGGCAAGAGTTTTACTAGAGGAAATACCATGGGTAGCCATCCAAATCACCTGCAGAAGTTCATATACTTTGCAATTAGTTGCCAATAATACAAAAGAAATGTCATCACTCGTACATATTTCACAATCAATAACTGGATGCTTATTCATTCTGAAGCAAGAAGAAATTGCTTCAGTGAACTTGCTAGTCAAGATTGTTGGCTTAGGTCACACTTAAAGTATTTGAGGAAAAAAGAGACTAAACCTCCTATACTCTCTACTGTGGCAATAGAAGGTCAGACTCAACCCTAGTCATAGACTGGAGGAGTTGGTTAAAATAACTATAACATCCAATTTGGCTACATTTGTTTAAAATATAGTAGTATAACATTGCATCGTTACAACTGAATGCCCTCAGTAAATACTAAGCACCTAGTAAGTGCATATGGAAGGGGGTGAATAAAACAGGAAGATGGGGCCATTACATTTCACATTGCCTTTTCACCCAAACCCTTATCCCATATTTTCTACCTCCAAATAAAAATCCATAGGGCAGTTTCTACTTTCCCTATAAGACTGAGAGTTCTGAGACTAAAGACATGATATTCTAGGGCTTGAATGGAGTTACAATGGAAGCTTTCATTCTTTAAGCTGGGAAAGTTAATACAGGTATTCTTTTTAAAAGGAAAAAGCAAACAAGAACAAAAACTGGCATGCAAAAATGGCACCTCAAATGCCTGGGGTATGAACACCTCCATGCACATACAGCAGCTCCCACATTTCAATCAAGAGCCCATGAATTCCTTTTTTTTTTTTTTTTTTTTTTCATGTAGGGAAGCTGAGATAGCAAGAGTAAATGATGCAAGGGGTATCTTCATTTGAGTTATCCCAGAAGGATTCTAGAGCAAGTTGTTTATTTGGGAGGTACAAAGGATGCTCATAGGAAGAGGGGAGTGATACAGGAAAAGGAATGTAGCCCCAGAAGCGCATGCTTTTAATCCCGCTCCCATATGGACAACTGGAGTTTATTCCTGCTAGAGACTGAAAGCTGCTCCTGAGGGGTTTAATTCTCTGGCAGAACAGCCTTCTTCTGTTCTGGGAAAAAAAAAAAAAAACACCTCTTAGTCACAGAAATGCAGATACTAGAGTTGGAATTGGGCCAGGGCACATTGAAAAGCCTGAGAAACATGGACAAGTGGCTCAGAACATTCACTACAATGCATCACACATATAATCTACAGCAGAACTGGATTTCCATTTACTCTCTCCAGAGTTCAGGGAGTGTATTCTCTCCTCTGTATTAGCATAATACAATGCTCAGAGTGAACATATATTACATAATGTAATTCTAGGATCCAAATACCATATTAGGTTCAAGTAAACAGGGAATGTAGATCCATCCAAATAACAATAGCCAACACAACCTGAGTGCTTATTTTGTAACAGGAACTATGCTAAGTATTTCATTTATATCATATTAATTTTATTCTTAGCACCATTCTATGAAATAAAAGAATATTATTTTTATCCCGACATTAGGAGGAGGAAAGCAAGGCACAGAGAACTTTACAGCCCGAGGAAATGAAGCTTTTAAGTGGCAGCATAGAGATTCCCACCCAGGCACCCCCATACTAGAGCCTAGGCCCCTAACCATTATTCTCAACCAGCTCCATCTCTGATTGTTTGGGGGAAAGAAGATGGATAAAAAAAGTCAATCTACAGGTTTGATTATCGGAAAACTATCTGACGAATTTAAGTCTGCCTTTCATGGTCATCAAAATTTAACACTACCAAATTCATGTGATCAAGACATCTTTACAAATGTATTATGCATACTGTTTTTTAGTAAAAGCATTCTTGTATTGCAAGAAAAGGTATAAACATTGTATACACTTTCTAAACTGCCAACATTAAAACAAAATAAATAAGCTTTGTAAAATAACCATACCTTCACTGTCCACATTCCAGCCTCTGGCTCTTTAACATTCACCACCTTGGCAGAGTTATGGATATTTAATAGCTCATTCAGGCCAAATCCTTTTTTTATCAGCTTCCCTGAAAGGCAGACATAAAGGTAACAAGCATAAGCTTTCTTTCAGCTATGTGTATTAGCTGTATACATTTCCAGGATAAATTACCAGAGGGACATTTGTGCCTATAGCTCAGAACATTATATCTAAACATGGTTAATTTTAGGGTTTCTGGACATTGAAACTGAAGGAGCAGATTCCCCATTTGCTATGAGGATTTGGTCTTAAAACAAAAATAACAACTGGCAGACTGCAATCACATTTCCAAAGCCAGCCTAGATAACAATTATTATGGCCACTGAGAAGTTATGTGCAGTTACTAGAGACATTTAGATTTAATAGGTGGCAAGAACAGTAAACCAGAATAAATGTCTTTTTGGAGATCACTCATGGTATTACTAACATGAGAGCCTTGGGCACATTTGTGCACAAAATCCAAAACGTTAGCCTGTGCTCCATGAAACACAGGAGAAGGCTTTTACTGTTCTATTTAAAGGAGGCGGTAGAATAAAGCAGCATGATACCATCTCCTATGACTTGAGATTTATCGAAAGTATCTAATAGTTGGGACCTAGAGAAGAAGAAAAGCAAAGTTGGAATTAAGCCATAGTTTAGTTGGGCACTCTTTCCTATGGACTCCTTCTGCAGCTATATAAACAAATCAATTATAAGAATCTATGTTTGCATCAGAGGCTTTACAATTACTATAAATAACTTTTAAAATGTCAATTACTTTTTTAAAGTAGTAGAAACATAATACAGTGGATACGGATATTTTTAATTACCCAGGTAGTGAAGACTATAAATCTTTCCCGGGTACCATGAAAAGTTAGAATGGAATGAGACCTCACAAGACAAATTCACGTATTTGGCTAAACCTGGAGGAGTCTTGAAAAATAGGTCTTGCTTGTTTTGTAAACTTCCACTTTGATTGGTAGTATGAATGGTCTTTGAGGACGATTTCCTATACTGTTTTCTTTCAGGCATTAGTTATTTCCTAAGACTAAAATTGAATAAGTAAGCTAGTTACTCTCTTCCAGGTACAAATACTCACAAATAGGTTTAAGGAAAGCAACACACTGGGGCGCCTGGTGGCTCCGTCGGTTAAATGCCCGACTTTACCTCAGGCCATGATCTCGCACTCTGTGAGTTTGAGCCCCATGTTGGGCTCTGTGCTGACAGCTCAGAGCCTGGAGCCTCTCTCAGGTTCTGTGTCTCCCACGCTCTCTGCCCCTCCCGTGCTCATGCTCTGTCTCTCTCTGTCTCTTAATAATAAACAAAAGGGTTACAAAAATTAAAAATTAAAAAAAAAAAAGCTTCAGTAGCCACAATGGAAATGATAATATGTTGCAAACATCAATAGGTTAAAAAAAATCTAAATGCAAATAGAAGGGAAAATGAGGTTTCTATCTTTATTAGATTCCTTTACAAAGTAAGTCTTACTATAATATTCAGCTAGCCACAGAATCAGGCCAATTCTTAGGGCTATGACATATAATTGAGGAAGCAAAGTAAATTAAAACCATTATCCTAATAAGAATACGAATTTGGTTTTTAACTGTCTTCTATAAAATTAAACCTTATCCAGAAGACAACATGGTAAAAAAATTAGGCAGTTGTTTTAAATGGAAGTGTTTCATGTGATTCATTAAAAATAACATAAAATACTGAATTTTACAGAATATGTTACTGTGAAATATTTCCTCATACATAAGTTAGGAAAATATAGTTTCAGGCTCAATTTGAATAATTTTTCTTTTGAGTAGTTTAGCTACAATTAAGTTGCTAAATCTGATCTGTGTAAATTATTAGGAGTTTCAGTTTTTGGAATCTCATGTTAATTCAATACTTATGACTAAAAAGTTTTATTCTTTAAATAAATCTTTCATAGTCACTTTTGAATTTACTGAATTTATTCATAAAGCTAGCACTAACTTGACATAAATAAAGGTCCAAAACCTTTTACCTTTCATGGTTTTCATATTTTATTATATGATGTATGATATATCTCACCTAAAGGATTGCGAATTTCAATCCCTGGAGAAGGGCCACTCAGAGACACAGTAACCTCTTTTAGGCTGGGATCAAAAGGAATTTTCCAAGTATTTACAGCTTGCTCCAAATGATCTGTTGATAACAGGTGAACTTTAGAAGACTGCACTGCTTCCTCTACCCATTTTAACACCTATAAAAGAAAAGAAGTGTCAGTGATGTCAGAAACACATTCAGGTTTATACATCCATGACTTCCAGATACAGCATTTCTCTTTGGTTAATCGCATGAATCAGGCACTTCCTGTACTAGAATGGGGTTTCGTTCCGTCACAGTGAAGAGAAAGCTTTTCCTACACCCAGTTATTGTAATAGCATCAGAATAAAATACTAGTTTAATCCATTCTCAAATTTCAAGTTTTCTATTTGGAATAATAGATTAAAAATGAGATTATGGTGTCCAAAAGCCAGTAAAGTGAAATAGGCAGAGATATTATAGACAGCTTTATATTTTTCAAGAGAAATAAAAAGAACCTATAAAAAACACAGTATTGCCAATATTGTGAGTGCCTTTTCCCTCCATTCTCTCTTTCTGGATTTCCTTTAAGATCTAATTTTTAAAAGACAATTGGCAAATTATCTACTCCAATTTCAATATATTGGGTCTATGAATTACTGGAATATGGTATATTGTAATTATATATGGAATATTGTAATACACATTGCAGTATATCAAATGTTGAAAAATAATTGCAATGCCAGCAAAATATTCATTTTTTATGATGAAATAAATAAGTACCAAAAATAATGGAAGAAATTAACCACTGTATTTTTTGAAAAATAGAAAAATATTTCAGATTAGAACAAATTAGTGTAGTTTGCAAACACTGTCTTTGGGAAAATATTAAGAAATTAGGTTATAAAAAGGTGTTCATGCTTCACTGTAAACAAGAAGGACTTCCAGTTCTCAGCAGAGTGTTCTGCTGAGCAAATACAAGTTCTCCTTAAACAAATAGTGCAGGTCTGGACAGGAACTGCTTAGTTGAACTTACTACAATTAATTCTAAATCATGATAATCTTTAATCTACCTCTGATTTTCCTCTGGTTCATGTATCTTTCAAGAATATAGCCTATCATGAATAATTTCCCTTGTAATTATGCATAAATTACTAAACAGAGCTGAATATTAAGCTACAGCCTGTTTGAAATAAATAAAAAACTTCTTTTTAACTACAATACCAGCAGTCACAAATCAGTCCAACATCAAGTACTATGCAATAACTACATGCTCTATAAAAACTATCCCTTGATTTTTGTCTGCAAGGATGAGGAAAGTAGCTAATACATCCCATAAGTAACAATGGTTAGGCAATTATGTTCATTCATAAGACACATGTTTATGGTTCAAGCTACTCTTCCAGGTACGAAGTATTTTAGTCAATATTTAGTAACCCTCTTCCTCTCTGAACTAGTGTTTACTAAATTTTTTGCGTGCTTTATAAACTATTTAGTTTTAATGAATCTTCCGGTCTTTTCTCCAGGGTCAAGAACTGCCCACATCTCTTTCATGTTTGTACATCCAAAACCAAGTGGCATGCTGTACACATGATAAAGGTGGGAAATGCACTAATGTCCACGAAGTTGGTCGTAATGAGGATAATAATGATGTCTTAAATACAAAATGTTACAAAACGTTATGGTAATTTATGAAACAGAACCCTTGCTGATATAATATATGTAAAGTGCCCATCAAGGTAGTTGCCACATAACAGACAAATGTTTCCTTGCTGCTATATCTCAATTCCCTTCTCTTCCCCTCAAGGAATATTTCACCAATGGCTTCATACGTGAAGGGAAAAAATCCATTCATGAAAGTCAGATAATATTTCTGTAAATGAAAAAAGAGAGACAAAGTAATTCCAGGCAGAAGAAAGGACCTGAGAAAATACATGAAGACAGAAGTACTCCAAATATGTTGGGAACACGAGTGAAGCCACGTTGCTTTAATTAAGTTTTCAGAAAAAGAGGAAGCAGAAGGTGAGGTTGGAAGCTTGTGTCAAGGGCAGACTATGCATGATCATCTAGTCAGACTAGGCCATTTGGATTTTATCCTAAACACCCCAGTGAAAAATTACTGAAAGGCTTTAAGCAGAGGACTAACACAGTAAAAATGCTATTTTACAAGAAAACCCAAAAACCTTGCAATGGTGTCATAGACAAATTGAACAGAAAAGCCAAATCCACTATAGTTAATTACCCCAAAATGAAATTACATATTTCCTCAAATTTTAACCTTATAAGGCACCTGGATTTTATTTACAAAATGAAGCATATATCCACATAGCTGTCTAAAGAAGCAGATACCATATCTGAAAAATGGGTTCTCAGCGATCATACTTGAATAGAAATGTAAGGATCATCTGCTCAATAAATCTGTCCATATGGCTATAGAAATCAGATTGGTTGTAGCTAATATTTGACCACAAATAAAACACATTTTAATAAGCTGAGTGTTGACATTTTTATTTTTTATACATAGGACATGGCTGTCTAATTCAAAGAACAGAAATACTGGCTTATTGTCTGAGAAAGCAATTGAGAAATGTGACTAATAACAAATAACTTTGAGGATAACGTCCAGTGAGGAGATGCAAGAGGGCAAAGGACAAGAAAAAATGGATAAATGAACAGAACATTTGTTTTAGTGGTAAGAGACTTACTGTGTTTATAAATAATTCTCAGTCGAAAAGAAGAAAAAGAATTAGCAAACATGAAGTGGACCCCACCTCATGTTTAACAATGAAATGCAACAGAAATGGAAGAGAAATTCTTGATTCAACCTTCTTTAAATGAATATTTATCTCTGGATGGCTCCTCAAATACATCTTTCCTTTAAACACAATGCAGAGAGGTTATGATATATCACTGGTAATCTATCCATTGTCTATTATGTATGCATATAAATCACTAAGTCCTAGGCATTCTTATGAAAACGGAAAACTTTCTAATTTAGTTGCATTTTCATAAGGCAAGTGGGTTCAAATGGTATGGAATATAAGAGCTTTTGAGTTTACTCAGTACTGTTTGCAATTCATCAACATTTATGAGGCTTTCAAAAAGGGATTACTATGTATCATAATGTTACTTGTGAAAGATACAGTACAGACTTCTGAAAAGTTACTTTTTTACCCACTTATAAAAAAATCAAATAGAAAACAGATGCAATCCATTCTGTTACAAAATACAGATTTGACCAACATATGCATAAATGAAAATCACTGCAGTCTACAGAATCACCATTAGTGAGATTTCTGGTCTCCATGTTGCCACATATAAGCAAAAAAACTCTTTAATTGTCTAACCATGAGAAATGTTCTCATGAGATTGGAAATAATCTTCTGTTTTAATGGCAAATGGGACAGAACTAGAACAACATGAGAATCATTGAATCAGTAAATTTTTACTAACATAAAAGCTATTTCAAACCACTAGGGAACCATTAATTATATATTGAAAATTGTAATGTAAAAATGTTTCTCTAATGATTTATATCAGTTTATATGTCAAAGGACTTTTGAGACCATCTAATACAGCTCCTTTATTTTATAGATAGGAAACAGATATTTGAAAGAGCTCCTGTACCTCTTAAACACCTAACCAGACTGATTCTAGCTCAATAATTATGTTTTATGTAAGACCCCTGTGTTCTTGAAGATACTCTCTTAGTTTGTATATTTTATATCCAATGTAATGATCAATATGTAAAAGTAAGATCATATACATATCAGAGAAAGGGTTAGTATCCAAAATCTATAAAGAACTTAACAAACTCAATACCCAAGAAACAAATAATCCAGTGAAGAAATGGGCAAAAGACATGAATAGACACTTCTCCCCAAAGAAGACATCCAGATGACCAAGTGACACATAAAAAAATGCTCAACATCACTCATTTTCAGGGAAATACAAATCAAAACTACAATGAGATACCACCTCACACTTGTCAAAAAGACTAACATTAACAACTCAAGGCAACAACAGATGGTGAGGACGCAGAGAAAGAGGATCTCTTTTGCACTGCTGGTGGGAATGCAAACTGGTGCAGCCACTCTGGAAAACAGTACAGAGGTTCCTCAAAAAATTAAACATAGAACTACCCTACAACCCAGTAATTACACTACTAGGTATTTATCCAAGGAATACATGTGTGCTGTTTCAAAGGGTCACATGCACCCCAATGTTTACAGCAGCCCTATTGACAATAGCCAAAGTATGGAAAGAGCCCAAATGTCCATCAACGGCTGAATGGATAAAGATGTGGTATATATATATATTTGTGACAAGCCCTCTCTCAGCAACAAATTTTCAACGTTGAAGCTGAATAGGGTACAAACTTGCATATGTGGTCTTAAATGTGAGCATCAGGCTCTTTTTAGTTTTTATTTCTTTATTTGGTTAGTTAGCTTAGGATTTCAAAATGCAATCTTGGCAACAGATTTCTTTATTTGGTTAGTTAGCTTAGGATTTCAAAATACAATCTTGGCAACAATTCTTTGATACAGGTATGATTATCTCCATCTTATAGATGAAGAAACAAAAACGAAAACAAAACTGAGGCCTAGATTGCAAAGTTTGTAAGTCACACAACTAGAAATAAGCCTTTTGATCCCAGTAATCTTGTACATTTTCTGAAGTATCATGAAGAAAAATAGCAGTTTTCAAGAATAGATCAGAAATAAAGCTAGTGAAAAACAAAAATCAGTGCATAGGTTTCTAACGAGTAGTAGCATGCAAAACAATGATCTGATTAACTACACATTTTTATCACTATAGGGCAACAGATTATCAAGAATTAAATTGTATAAAAATAGTAAAGCCTTGGGGCACCTGGGTGGCTCAGTTGTTTGAGCATCTGACTTGGGCTTAGGTCATTATCTCACGGCTCGTGGGTTTGAGCCCCGCATTGGGCTCTGTGCTAACAGCTAGCTCAGAGCCTGGAGCCTGTTTCAGATTCTGCATCTCCCTCTCTCTCTGACCCTCCCCTGCTCATGCTGTCTCTATCTCTCTCTCAAAAATAAAAACAAAAACATTTTTAAAATTTTTAAAAAATAGTAAAGCCTTTAAATCCAGATTGTACTTGATGTGACAAAGACTTGCTACCTGTCCAAGAGCATCTTTTTGTGGTAAACCCTACATAATAGCAAAGGCAGGCTTCACTCTGATCCTCTGGATAACCAGGAGAGCCTTTTCCCCCCAGGTTCAAATTCATTTCTACTCTGCAATCCAGCAGACAGCCCATAATACAGAATATTCTTGGATGTCACCAAGTAGTTACTGAGCATCTACTGAATATCAAGGATAGCATAAGATATTATAAATGTCAAAGAAATAGAAATATATTTCCTGTCTTCTAAGATATGACAATCTAGGTGGAGAAATGGGGTAGACATTAAAAAACAAATTAATTAGCTCTTACTTTCAAGTAATAAATAAGCAAGATAAGAATACAAATGTTCCGGGGCGCCTGGGGGAGCTCAGTCAGTAAAGCATCTGACTTTAGCTCAGGTTATGATCTCGCAGTTCATGGGTTTGAGCCCCGTGTCGGGCTCTGTGCTGACAGCTCAGAGCCTGGAGCCTACTTTGGATTCTGTGTCTCCCTCTCTCTGCCCCTCCCCCACTCACGCTCCGTCTCTGTCTCTGCCTCTGCCTCTGTGTGTGTCTCTCTCTCAAGAATAAAAATAAACATTAAAGAAAAGAATACAAATGTTCAATGTATAGTCCTAAACTGTGAGGCACTTTTCTACTCAAAAAGTTTTAATGATTCCCAGTTACATCCAGGATAAAGCCTAAGCCAAAAGAATACTAAAAGCCTGACAATGTCAGCTGTCCACCTTGGATACAGGCAATAAAGAGGTGCATTGTCCGTAGGAAAGTAAAAAATAAGAAGAAGAAAACTTACTAAAAGTTGGTCTCTTTTTTTAATACCTCCATGTGACAGTAATCCTAAACAATGTCAAAGATTCCTCCTTGAAAAAAAGTCTTTGTGGTTCTGAAATCTAAACAATTGCTTATTGTTTAAACATGTAAGCTTCAAATTAGCACATTTTTATTACTTTCCCTTTAAGAAATGTTGTATTCTCCATAGACATTAATTCAGAGAGCTCCCGTGTACATCAGGTACATGGTCATGCAAATTATGCTGCTCACTTTCAAGAGTAAGTAGATAGTACTGTGATCCTACGTATACCTGTGTTTGGGCAGCAGACTGGAGTTAAGCCTTGATAGCCCATGAGTTACATGATAGGACATGTGCTAACAAGATGGCTCCAGCATCTATGTTGAAATTAGGCTCTACAGGGAGCCAGGACAAAGCAAGGAGATCTTAACTGAGACTGACAAGACTGTGGAAGAGGTTGACTTAAAGGGATGGAGGCATGAGAATGAGATGGAAGCTCTCAGCTTGGGCATGCTAAATTTAAGATATCTATTTATTATACATCAGGTGGAAGTACAAAGGATGTATTTGGATATATAAACTGGACCAGTTCAGTTGAGAGATCCAGATAGGAGATATCATGGAATTTAAAGTCATGAAGTTTCGCTTGCAGCTCCTCCCCTCCTAGAACTTACACAAAGGAGGAAATACATCATCCTATGACAAGAACCTTAGATATCCACACATAATGGCTTGGAATGGTGCCTTGGAACAAGTTTTCCCTTGTTCTCATTCCAGGAAACCTTCAGATGACAATCTGCCCACCTTGTATACGTGCCTGCAGGGAGCAAATGCACTAACCATGTCAATACAAGTGTACTAGACTTAGAGCAGTCAGGTTTCTCACCATAGATGAATGAGATGGCATTCTGATTTTATAGAACACTGCTAGGAGTTTGGTTAATGACCGCCTCTTCCTGAGGATGGGTCCAGTCACAGAGTTAGCAAACCCAGCTTCACAGTTAGCAAATTTTAGCAAATCCACCACAGAAATGTCACACTTTGAGATCGCTTGAGAAGGTCTTCTGCTGCTTATAGCCACTTGTATTACTTTTTGTATATCTAATACCTGCCTAACTTGGAAAATTGTACAGTGGACTTTTCCAACATTGAGTGTTCAAAGACAAGTGTGGTTGGTGATTCATTGTACAAGTCTGTGCAATGCTTGCCATGCTTGTGTTAAGGGTATGCAAAATAAGAAATCATTTGTGCTATAAGTTTTTTTTTTAAGGACTTACTGGTGGAATGAAAATTTTGCCCAAGTCATTCAGAGAATAAGGGTTGTGGGAGGGGTTAGAAATGGGAACAGCACTAGGAAATTTGGGTTCAATGGGGACACTACCAAGAATTGATGACAAAAGTATCCCTCAACGTTCGACTCCGTGAACATGTAAAACGTGTGTAAAACTACCACACTTTTAACATGATGGAAGTTCTCTAATATGCAACAGCCAAAACAAATAAAAGCACAGTTCAGGGGTGCTATGGCAGCTTAGTCAGCTGAGCACAGACTTCGGCTCAGGTCATGACCTTATGGTTTGTGAGTTTGAGCCCCACATTGGGCTCTGCACTGGCAGTGGGACACCTACTTAGGATTCTCTCTTTTCCGTCTCTCTCTGCCCCTCCCCAGCTGGGGGTCTCTCAAAATAAATAAATAAACTTTAAAAAAAAACTTTAGAGAGGTACAGTCTACCCTATAGCACAGTCTTTTACATTACCAAACAAACAAAAAGTTTGAAGTATCTGAACGTCTTACTTGAAAAAGATAAATTAGAGCAATTCACATTGCAAAGAAATTTTACATTTCATAAATGGGCTATAGGCTCTTGTCAAGTGCTTTTAATAGTCATTAAGTAACTAAGAGAAGAAGAGACTATGAGCTGAAATATCTCCAAGTTCTAGGGCACATCTTAATTTATAACAATTAAGAATAGTAGGTACTTTAAAACCCTCAAAATATACAATTCATTCCCAAGAAGAATTTTTAGGGTCTAAGATCTGGTTCAGGAATCTAATTTCAGCTGAGATTAAATCAATTTAGGGTAGAGAACTTATTTCTTTGGGGCAAATATACATTTGCCAAATGTACTTCAGTCACACATTTCCGAGGAGGAATCAGAACACTTAATGACCATGTGACTTCTCTACTGGCTTTAAGAAGCAGACTTATTCCGGGCTCCAAATTATAATTGTATAATTGTTGTTTTTATGGCTACCATTTTATCTATCTATCTATCTATCTAATGATGGATGCTATTTATTTTTATTTTTTATTTTTTTTCCAAATTACAAACTCACTTTATTTATTTATTTATTTTTTTACAAATAGTTTATTGTCAAATTAGTTTCCACATAACACTCAGTGCTCATCCCCACAAGTGTCCTCCTCCATGCCCATCCCCCCTCCCCCCCACATCCATCAGTCCTCAGTTTTTGTCAGCATTCAAGAGTCTCTCATGGTTTGCCTCTCTCCCTTCCCCCTCTCTTCTCCCCCTTGTTCCTCCGTCAAGTTCCTCCTAATCCTCCTATACGTGCAAACATACGATATTTGTCCTTCTCTGCCTGACTTATTTTGCTCAGCATAACACGCTCAAGGTCCATCCATGTTGCTACACATGGCCAGATTTCATTGTTTCTCATTGCCATGTAGTATTCCAAGATGGATGCTATTTAAAAAGCACTTACATGCTAAGCTCTTATACTAAGAACTTCACAAATTTTACTTCATTAAATTTTTTCCATACCCTGTAAATATTTACATTTTATTGTATGTAACACATTGTCAGTAAAGATAAGATACAATATTCCAAAAAAAAAGCAAAGAACCCTAAATATCATGCTATTAACCATGGTAAGATTATAATATACGGTAAAGTTCTCTAGGTGTTCATCATCCCTCACATTCCTACGTTTGAAAGAAATCTTAGATTCCAACTGACCCAAGGAATAAAAGAGAGGGGCCAGGAAGAAGTGGGAGACGAAAGAAGGGAGGGAGGGAGGGAAAGAAGGAGGGGGGAAAGGTGGGAGAAGGGGACAGAGGAAAACACAAATCAGATTTTGAGCTTCTAAGCACCTATGTCCTAATAATTTAGAAGTGATTCAGTGGGTTTCAAGCATAATTTTGACTCTATGCAATTTTCAAATTATGCCTTAAGTTTAAAATGACATTCCTCCCCCCCATATACACTTAAAATGTAAATCCACTGTACTGTCATGTGTTTGTTGAGTTTGGGGAAAACACAGGGGAGGTGATTTAGATGCAGTGAATACTTAATAGCCGTTGGCTGATTGATCTTACAATAAACTGCTCTTCTCAATGAGATGGGAAAATTTTATAGTCTATAGACTACCATTGTTTTCTTCCTTAATCATAACCATATTGGACCAAATAGGTCCTAACTCAGCTGGCTTTTAGACAAAGAACCCTAAATCTCATACTATGAACCACTGTAAGAACTTGGGTGGGCACTGCAAACATTTCCCTTAATGACTTCACTGTCTCCACACTGATATGTTGATTTGCACCATTCCTAATTTATACATTGTTTAGGTATTTTAAAATTCAGTCAAATTATAGGCAAGTTTCATTGATCACAGGCTATCCACCACTAAAAGGAGCCTTTTGTATACATTTGCTCCAACAAGTGTTGATTTTAAAGTAAAGTTCTCAAGATTTCATCACATTTCCCTTTTTCCAAATAGTCTCTTAAGAATTAATAACAAACTCCAAAACAAAGCTTTAGGAAGTATATATTCAAATGTCATACAGTACAGCTTTAAGTACATTCAATGAGGAGAGAAAGTGCAGGATTTTAAAGGTCCAGTCATCCAAAGTTTCCACAAGGCATAAATGCTAGTAACGATGTGTGCTTTAGGGAGTCAGGAAGAGGAGACATCAATGTGGACTAAAATTATTGGGAAATGTTTTATAGAGGTGGTAAAACTTCAATGTTATACAGCTTTTAAAACCTGGCACCATGCACAAAAACCTCAGTAATGCTAACTCTTTCCAGATTCCCTCTAATCTTTAGTAAGGACCCTTCAATTTAAATAGCAGCCTGGACTTTACTGGTAACGTTAGCAATAATAATAACGTTAGCAATAGGTGAATATTCAGCTCTTGCCAAACATCTTCAGTCTCCCTTTTAAATTACAGTAAAACTTTATTAGCTCCTACAACTAAATCACCTCTCCAGAGACAGTAGTTGGAAACAACTGTGCATATCTTAGGAGGTCCCAAGGGTAAAAGAGGAAACTAAAGCAACACTCAAATTTGGGAAGTTAATGAAAGCAATGGAGTAAGTCAGAGAAAGACCCATCAACACATCAACAGGTACCAACAGGTAATCTAGTTTGAAAAAGGATAGATTGCAAAGTAAAGGTGAAACAGAGGCAGGAGAATATATTTCAACACTGGGGAGTAGGGGAGGGAATAATGGGAAGAGCCATCCAATCCATAGCCTGTTAGGGTCTTTGGGCTAAATACTATCTCTATTTATGTTAAAACTAATTATCACAGTATATTAACAGCTGAAGGAAGAATAAAACACACTTATGGCCTGAAAGGGATTTTATATTAAGACAGTAAACATTTTAAGTACAGTCATTCTACCAAATAGTAGTTCTATGCTAGATACACAAGGGTGAAAAGAGTATGTTCCCTGCCCATGATGGTTTAACAAGGCCAGATTTTAAGCAACTAGATAACACATGCATTTGGCGTTCATTTTCACAAACTAGGGTTGGGGCATCTGGGTGGCTCAGTTTAGTGTCCAACTCTTGGTTTCAGCTCATGGCATGATCTCATGGGTCATGAGTTTGACCCCTGCATCAGGCTCTGGGCTGACACCACAGAACCTGCTTGGATGGGACCTTTCTCTCTCTCTCTCTCTCTCTCTCTCTCTCTCTCTCTCTCTCTGCCCCTCCTCCTCTCATGCTCTTTCTCTCTCTTTATATAAATAAACATTAATAAAAAAACAAACAAACTAGGGTAATATATCCTCTCTGTTTCGCCACTAGTAAATTCATGTTTTTGAGCAGGGGGGAAAGTTCTGGGTCTCTGACTAAAGAGCAATGGAAAGCTGCTTCAGCAAAAGATAATAGAACGCTGACGTTTCCCCCCAAAACTTCCTATTTAGAGACACAAATTCTGTGTGGGCTAAAGCTTCCTCAGTTTGCGGACCCTCCTTAAGAAAAAAAAATACAAAATCACAACCATAAAATTTGGAACAAAAACAGTTACCTGTGATAAAAAATCAGACACATACATTTCAAGTTATTAAAGCCTGACAAATCTAGAAATTAATAACAATTTTGTTATTTTTTAACTAACAAGAGTCTATGATACTTTTTCACTGCATTTTGACTGATACTCTTGTCTATTCCCATAAGAAAAATGTATAATATTTTATATAACTAGAATAGAAAGATAATTTAGTCTTTAATATTGTTTATCAAAAAGCACATTTAAATTCTCATCTGGGAGGCTTTAAAACTTTCAACTTCATATATTGATACACTTGGTGTCTACAGTATTGCTAGAGCTATAGATCTAAAAAAAATAGTCAAGGTCACCCTAATGCCACCGGACATAAAGGCACAGGTGTCGAAGGGGGATGTCAGAGTCGAAGAAGACAGCAGTGTTAACCAATCACAGTTTAAATATCTTACTTCTGCAAATCTGTTCCCCCACACCTTTTTAATTCTGTGAACACATTTCAACTCATTTTCCAGAGCCTTGGAAGGGGTTCACACAAAACAAAGTCCCTTAGACTTAAGTTCTGTTACCTTCACTGTAATCTTGCCTCCACTCCCATTCTTTAAAGAACCCATTAAGTGCAATGTCCCTGCCCACTTAATATCCCAATCAAATGGCAACCATCAATGTCAGACTTTTTTCTGCTGCTTGAAGACCAATCAATAGTGGGTCTATGACTGAGTGTAGGGTAAATATGAAATAAGAGACAGAAGGCTCTTCTCTCATTTCCCATTCAGTTTTCCCATAAACAATACTAGTGCAGTTCTTATTGCACTTGATCTTAGCCAAAAGGCCAAGAAGCAATACTGCAGTCCTTATTGAACAACAACTGTGCCTTTTCCCCATTTTACAGAATTAACTGAGGAGTAGGTAGGATGTGTGAAGGAGTATTATCCTACAGTCTTCAACACCTATAAAAAGGGAAAGTGAATGCATATACTCTGGAGGGGAAGAAGTGAGTTAAATATCAAAATGAGGACCTTATATAACTCTTAAAAGCCAGGAAGAAAACAGAAGCAAGATCCTATGCTATAGAGAGTCACCAAGGAGTTAAAGAATGGATATACTCTTTGGAGGGGGGAGGGGATTCACAGTCTAGTGGAGAAAACAAACATGTAAATAAGCAATGACAGGACTCTAAGAGGTACAATAATAAAAGTGTATGTCAGGTATGATTGCCCAGGAGATTAATTCTGGGCTTACCTGGAAAGGTGACCATCCATACTTTCGGTGGGTTTTGATGGATCAGCAGGAGTCAAACGTAACAAGGAGAAGGAGAGCATTTGGGAGAGAAGGAATAACATGCGAAGGCATGGAGGTAAGATACAACGTGGCATACCTGAGAGGTACAAAAGTGTGTGGTGGCTGGTGTGCATACAAAGTGGTAAGAGATGGCGGGGGAAGGACTTGGAAGCACACAAAAGTCCTTACATGCCATGCTAGATACCAGACCTTACACTGAAGATGGAAGATGGAAGTCACGAAGGAAGTGAGAAACAGTATCACAATTAAATTCATATACGAGATAGATCTACTGAAAGAATATATAGGATGAATTTGGGAGGGTCAGGGAAAAAGACTGGAAGTAGAGGGAACAGCAATATGGCAGTTAAAATAGACTAAGCAAAAAATAATGAAAAACCAATAGATAGCACAGGAAGGAAGAGGATATAGATGCCAAAGACATTTTAGATCCAACATTACCTAGATGGCAATTTAATCAGAGATATGAAAAAGAAGGAAAGTCTGGAATGACTCAGATTTCTGGCATGAGAAAGATTGATAAGGTTGTTTAATTATGACAAGAAATTTGAAAGGAAAGTATGGTTCAAAAGACATCACATCAAAAGGTGAATATTTCAACTACAAAGAAGAAAAAGGAAAATTATAACAACATGGAAGTATATTTAAAATTTCCTACAAAGACAAAAAGTTATATCAATTATAAATGACTACCCTTTATAAAGAATGAGAAAAAAACTCTTAAGTTATAGTGTACCTATCAATTCAAAGAGTAGGTAAGCTAATTAGTTTTGAATTCCTATACTACAACAGAATGACTATAAAACTGTTCATGACTATTAATCTGATTTATATACTGAAACAATTAGAAGAAACCTGATTTCTCTATCAACTGCATAACACTGAGATTCAGTTTGACCAAAAGTTTTGAGAGATCAGTCCTAAAAATCCTGCTATCTCTGTATCTGTCATAAGTAATTTCAGATTACATTTTTGTTTTCAAATTTTATATTGAAACTTTTTCTTATCAAAACAGGAACATATGCTATGTAAAAAAACGGGAAAGAGACAATCGTATAAGAAGAAATAAATAACACTATTATACCACCTGCAAATAACATTTTGGTATTTCTTTCTATATTTGTGCATGTTTGTGTGTGCTGGGCTTACCTATATACCTATTTACATAATTAGGATTTTACCCCGCATACAGTTTTATACACTTCTTATTTCAATACATATTATTCCAAGAACTTATTATATACTCACATATCTAATAGACAATTAAAATACAAAAGAAATTACACTTCATCTTTTGAGGCACATTTTTTTATTATTAAGTGAGATTATAATATGATACTTAAGGTTGAGGTTAGGAGGCAAAAAATTAAATGCCGCAATTGACAGGCAATGAACTAATCAGTCTCCAGCCTACCAGGAAAAGGGGCAAATCCCAAGACTTGATATTTGTTACTTAGTGACAATGTAAGAAATGTCTTACATGTGCTCATTTAGTAAAAGGCTCTTAACATGCAATCCTTCATGGACTGGCTGAACTCAGCACTTTTGGGTTTCCATACCACAAAAAAGAAATATAGTACTTGGAAATTTATCATGGTTTCATAAAACTACTGCATTGGTTCCTCGGTTATTTTCTAAGGCCTTAGCTGGTAAATGGAACCTCGTGATAGAGGGAGTTCACCTTTCTCATTCCTAAGTCGTAATTAATTTTTATGGTAATTAGCCACACAATCTGTACAAACCTCCGGAGATAAATATACTGAAGTCAGCATCCTTTGATTTTAGCGCAATTAAAAAATATAGCTTTATGATTCAGTAAGAAACCAAATGTCTTGGCCTGAACATGAATAGGAAAGAATATTGGCAAGAAAAATGACCACAGTGTTTCTCTCAGCAATCATAGAGTAAGGAAATGGAATTACAGGCTAATTATCTAATACTTTAAGCACATAAAAAACCTTGGAACAGATGAAAAATCAATGAGAAATAGTAATTCACTAGAAATTTAATGCACATCAAATTACAGTTTTCATTTGCAACATATCCTCATAATAAGTAATAGTTATGGCATTGGTAGAGCTCAAACATTTTATTTCTAACTTTATCTACTCAATTAATTAATAATGCTGGTGTTTTTTAAATTTTGGGTTTTTAAAAATTTTTTTTAATGTTTATTTTAGAGACAGAGAGAGAGAGACAGAGTCCAAGCAGGGGAGGGCAGAGAGCGAGGGGAACACAGAATCCGAAGTAGACTTCGCGCTCTAAGCTGTCAGCACAGAGTCCATCGCGGGGGCTCAAGCCCATGAACCGTGAGATCATGACCTGAGCCACAGATGGATGCTTAACCAACTTAGCCACCTAGGCACCCCAATAATGCTGGTCTGATTAGAATCAGACACATTTGTAAACAAAATATAACAAATGATATTAATCCAAAAAGACAATCAACAAAATGTTAATTAAGTTGACCCCAATGCCCAGGACTAATTCTTGACCCAGAAGTTAGGAGAAACAAATGGATAATTCTAGAGACTAAATGAAATGTTCAAGAAATTTCCACAAAGACAAAGAGGATTATTGTTAAATATTACCAGAAATATATCACCAGAACAGCCCCAAATGATGTTTAGTAGTCTTACAGAAAGTGAACTATAGTCAAGTAAATATCCAAAATGAGTAATGTTGATAGCTTCAGTAATTATTTTCATGTGAATCCTTACATTGCAACCTGAAAGTGCTTATTTTCAATAACTGTCACCGTATTTCTGAAGTAAAATCCAAAAATTTTGCTGGAAGCATTTTTTTATTGGTACAAAAAAAAATAATAATACCATATACTTCCACCAGAATGGCTAAAATGAAAAAGACAGAAAACACCAAGTGTTTTCTTATATACTACTGTTGGGTGTAAACTGAATCAATTTTGGAAAACAACTGGCATCTACTGAAGGTGAACTTATATTTTGTGACCAGTCTTCTCACTCCTAGCTAGTTAACCAAGAGAAATTAATACATAGGTACAACAAATGATACATCTTAGAATGTTCAGAGCAGCACTGTGTACATTAGATCAAAATTGGACATTATCCAAATAAGTGTAAATAATGGAAGGGATAAATAGATTGTGGCGTATTCATACAGCCACATTCAATAAATGATGAGAAGGAACAATCCACAACTATAGGTATCGAAGTGGCAGAACCTCCCATATACACTGTTGAACAAAAGAAGCCAGATGCTAAAGTGCATGTGCTGTCTGACTGCATTTATATTAAGGACCAAATCTGCCCAACTAATTTATGTTTTTGGAGGACAGCATAAGGGTAACCCTTGTGACTAGAAGGTGGACTGAAAAAGGATTTCTAGGGACCTGGTAATGTTTTGTTTCTCAGTCTGGATGTTGGTTACTCAGGGTGTGTTGAGTTTGTGAAAATGCATGCTTATGTGCACTTTTCTGCATGTAAATAATGCTTCAATGAAAAGTTTAAAATAGAAAAATTGACAATTATTCATAAAAGCACTTTTCTAATCAAGCATATTCATTATCTTTCTTGAGCATAACTAAATTGAAATAAAATTTCACTAATTAAATTCAAGGAGCCCAACTATATACCTAGAATTATAGGGTATTCAAAAGACATAAGATGGAAAGAAAGAAGTAAAAGACTTCCATGGTAGCAAAATTTAAAGTGACGCTGGGCAACACGCCAGACACAAAGGAAACTTTTTTCCAACTCTTAAGATACCATAAATTATAAGATGCACTATTATTTTATGTGCTAGTTAGGAAAAAAACTACTTCTAATCAATCTATGACATGCCACTGATTGCAAAAAAAAAAATTCCATTTAAAATATATTACATTGCTTTTTTCTTAAGTGCCTCTTATAATGGATGAGAAATGTGCCAAAACAGAAGGTAAGTACAGATGGTCAGACCAGGAAAGCATCCACATGGTAGGTATATTCCAGGAAAGATTCATGTATTAGGTGGTATAGAAGAAGGCTCTTGAAAAGTGGAATGAAAAGAAGTTAGAAGCTAGAAGGTGAGGTTATTTCAAGTTAAAGAAGCTTTAGGAACATAAATGCTGAGAAAGCAAAGTACCCCACTGTGTGGAGGCAGAAAGAAGATAGTCTAATTAGAGTGGGGAATGAAGTATTAGGAAATATCTGGAGACATATTTGGATGGCAAGGTGAGACCAGATTATAGAGGGATTCGGATTCCAACTAAAACAATTTGGATACCATTCAACTGGCAGCAAAGGCTGGGTTTTAGAACATGGGCCAGATGTGATTGCAGTGATGTTTGAGGAAGCTTATCTTACTGGACCAGACTGGGGAGAGTAGAAGTAGAGAAAGAAGAAATTATTGCAGTAATCCAGGTGTGAAGTGATGAAGACTTGGGCTAGAGTGCTGACATTACAAAGTGCATTAAATAAAAATTTCCACAGTATAACCTTATGATACATTCCATATGTTCAACTAAATTTGATGCTACAGTAAGCACAACTACCTAACAAGAAACTCCATGCTTTTCTTTTTTATGAAATATTTGACTTAAGATTGGAAACTTGAACCTGAGCAAATAATAAAGATAAATAAAAAAGCGTTATAATGAGAAATAAATATCCTCAATCTTTTCAAAGGAGATACATTTAAGCTTTACCTTTTTAAGATCTATTAAAGTTTCTAAACACCCAACTAAAATATCTCTTGGGTATTTACCTACTTAACTATGTATTTTGGATGTTTACTTCATTTGGATCATGAATGATTATAATGTACAGAGCATGTAACAACTGGGTCGGTCTATCTACCTATTTATCTATCTACTTGTCTGTCTTTATATTCCTTTTTCTCCTCTGGCTAGTTCCCCCCCCCCCAAAAAAAAAAAGAACATGCAAAACACAGTGCCTCAAAAGTTTGCAATCTTTATACTAAGGCTTAGAATGTTTAGTAAAATGTTTTGCTCAAAGAAATAGGGCAAAATCTGTGTTATACAAATGATTCTGTCTTTAGACAGAATCTCAGGTACGCAATAAGCATTTAGGAACTTTTTTTTTAACTTTAAAAGGTAGACGTCCAATTGATGAGTCCTTTCTTGAATGATTACACAACTGCAAAGAGACTATTTTTGAATTAAATTTGGTATCGCATTCATTATATTGCATTATTCCCTTGAGCCATAAGGTTATGAAAAGCACAGTATTGCTGGCATAGCAAATGAGACAACTAGAGACTATTTTTTCTTGGAAAAATGGATTGCAGGGTAGAAGACTGGCGGCTGCCCTTCCTGTACTCAGAGGAGATATAATTAAAGGGGATAATATGTTACTCATTCAAAATGTTGTGATCCATCTAGTTATAGACATATACTTGTGTTTATAAACCTTAGTAACAGAGCAATAGAAGTTAAACCTATACCTTAAGCGACCTAATTTAGAGGACTGAATATAAGAACAAAGTCCTTTAATGTAGTGACATGTAGTATAATCATGCAGATAGTTTAGGAAAAAAGAAAAACTTTGGTCACAACTTAAAAGTAAAAAAGTAGCTTTTAACATAGCTAACAATGAAAGATTTACTACTTACCTATGGAACATAATAATTTCAGAAAATGAGGGAATGAGTTCTCTGCTTCAATTATGTCGATTAACTCTACAGAGATGGTGGCAAATGTTGTTAAATGGTTTTTAAAACTATATAATTATGTTCATTATGTCTGCACATCATTATGTAAGCAAACTATAGTAATTCTTGCTCTTCCCTGTATAAGTTTGGTGTTCTCTCTGTATATTATCTTTATATTTATTTAAGTCATTTAGTAAAGTATCTTCACTCTTAAGAATGATGAATATTCTTTTCTAATTTACTGAATTTGTAATTCTTTTAATTAACTTTTTCTCCTCTAGAATTCCTCAAGGTTTTCACAGTTCTTGTGTCAAACAAGGATGACCACTCGACAAATATAAAATAAAGGCTTGCTCAAGGACAGTATTTTTCCATTGACTATTATAAATCATTTCTAATGACATATTAGTATAATATCACTTCTTAACCATTAATGCTCAGCTTTATAACATTTTAAGATTTTAGGGTTTCTGTCATTTATAACTAGCCTATTTTATCACTTTATTCTTAATAATTTGCATTTGTCTCCCCCACATTAGTACTGTTGAATCCTTTAAAATAACAAATGTTATTCATTGCAGAATGACCATTATATGACATGATGAAGTAAAACAGCTCTGATTCTGAGATATCATGCCCTTGGCAGTTTCCTCCATTTGGTCTCCCATGAGTCCTCTATAAAACATTCTTTGCAAAGCACTACCTGCTTTCCAAAAACAGACACAGTTTTTAATTGATTGGCTTAGTAATCTAAGACACTTTCAAATCAATTTTGCTTCATGAGGGAGTACTGAGATAGGAATTATCCACCCCAAAACAACTAAAACACTTGGCAATAGAGAAAATAGCTTCTTAAAATACATAATCCAATGATAACAAAGGAGTGTGATCCTTAAGAGATTACAAACAAATGAGAGCAGCGTAAGACTTCTAGTTGGTGGCAAGTTCCAGCCTGGAAATCAAACTGAGCTGAGGAGGCAGATATCTGAATTTGGAGAGGCTGAAGCAACTAGAATTTTAAGGAAAGAACTGTAGAGAAGAAAGAGCTATGAAGACAAAAAGAGCTAGATATTTCCACAGAAGACCTCTTTAGTTTTTGTCTGAGTAACTGTCTACACCATGTATATGGTAAATCCCATGAGGACAAGAGAGAACTACTTCCCACAGAAGGAAAAGTACTTGGGATAAATAAGATAAAAAGTCCTAGAGGTCACACAGGACTAGTAATTATGAGTTCTTTCTAGCCCGAGGAGAGAGATCTTATTGAATGAATGAAGAAATTAGTAGAGACCACAGAAGGGCCATCCCTTATAAGTAAGACTAAATTATCCCCAGAATAAATGCATATTTTTAATCACTCTATAAGGTCTTAAAAACAAGCCTCAACAATCAACCAAATCCAGAAACAACTCAACTCCCTATCATATATAGTCTAATAACCTTAAAATGAATACAACAAAATCCAACCGTCAAGAGTATTAAGTTAATAATGTCTAGCTTATTACCCAAAATCACTAGACTTACAAAGAAGCAAGAAAACATGAACCATAACTACTCAACAGAAATAGACAAAGAAATGACAGAAACCACAGAACTAGCAGACAACAATGTTAAAACACCTACTATAAATATGCTCCACATGCTGAGGGACATAAAGGAAAAGATGAACATAATAAGAAGAGGAATTTAAGAACAAAATTCTAAAAACAAAAAATACAGTATTTAAAATAAAAAATATACTATGTAGGGTTAATAAAAGATTAAACATTGTAGAAGCAAAGATTAATGATCTGAAGACATAGCAATAGAAACCATCCAAAATGATGCATAAAGATAAAAATTATTAAATAATATGAAAAAAGCCTCAATAATCTGTGGGTTAATATCAAATGTTCTAAAATATATGTAATTGATGTCCCAAAGGAGAACAAGAACAGAAAAAACATATTAAGATATTATGGCCAAAATATTTTCAAATTTGATAAAAGCTGTAAATCCAGAGATCCAAAAAGTTCAACAAAAACCAAGCAAGATAAACACCAAAAGAAGTCCATAACCAAGCAGAGAAAAACAGATGATGAAGAGAAAATCTTAGCAATAAGAGAAAGAGGCACATTACCACAAATGAACAAATCTAATAACAACTGCAGACTTCTCAACAAAAACTAAGCAATCAGGGTTAGGAAAAAGAAAAGTCAACTTAGAATTCCACATACAGCGCAAATAGCAAAGGCAAAATAACACTTCTTGAGAGAGGAAGGAAGGAAGGAACAAATGAAAAAGAAAAGCTGAGATATTTTGTCAGAAGCAAAACTGCATCACAAAAAGTATTAAAGGAAGTACTTCAGGCACCAAGAAAAAAATGCCAAGTTGAAACTCAGACCTTCTCAAAGTAATAAAGTCAAGAATACAAAGATAAATATGTCATAAGCATGCTTCTTTTGTGTCCATAAGGGGTAAAATTGTGAATATATATCCATCTATGTGTATATAAATGTATGTATGTGTATACATATATATGTATATATACACATATATATACATATATACACACACACACAGTGATTCATTCATTCATTCATTGTCCAAAAAGAACAGTAATTGAACATCACAGTAGGATAAGATGCTAAAAGTGTTTAAGATAAAATCCCTGCCCCCAAGAGCTCACAGAACACCTATAATAGCGATGAGAGAAGCAGAAGAGTTTCAAGGAAGGAAAGATTAAGTCAAGTGGGCCCAAGGATTCAAGAGGCAGCTAAGCAGGAGGAGGGCACAACCTGTTGTCATCTTTGTAAATGCTCTCCCTCACAATCTATAATTAGAATAGACTTTTTTTTAGTCCCCTTTTTGCCAAACATGGGCACAGATTTTCTTCTGATAACGTTTGAAGAGTGTGACATTAGAAATAATTATTTCTTATGGCTGAAGATTCAAGCTGATGCTAGTGTTGGCATCAGGAGAAAAATTCATAAAATAAAACTTAGCTAATATTTCAATCCCCAAAACTAAATGTTATTTTTATCATTCTTTATGTTCTAAATTCTAAAGTGGAAAAGTAGTGACTTCCAGACTGATGGTTTTACATAAATCAATCCCAAACAGTTTTATTTTTTGTGGCAATTGACAACCTCCATCATTAAATGACTTCTGGGATGTAAATGTACAGCATGCTAATTATAGTTAATAATACCATATTATACATGTGAAAGTTGCTAAGAAATGGGATCTGGAAAGTTCTCATCACAAGAAAAGATTTGTGACTACATGAGGTGATAGATGTTAAATAAATTTATTGTGGTGATCATTTTACAATATAAACATATCAAACAACTATGTCATATACCATAAGTTAATATGTTACAGGTCAATTATATCTCAATAAAACTAGAAAAAAATGAACCCATATCAATGTACTTCAAATTTCTTTTTTTTAACTGGACACTTTTGTCAAATCAAATCTTAGGCAGAAATAAACATAGAAAACAGGAAGAAAGCAGTAGAATGGGAGTCCACCTCAGAGCCCCCCAAGACTTACCCCAAATGAGCTCCATGAGGTACCGCTTAAAACTACTTAGCTGCATAATCAAAAAACAACGCTATAAACAAAACACAATTGATTCATTTCTTTGATGTTGCCACAAGGACAATACATTCATTTGCTTATTGTTCTTTGTAGGGAATGATAAACTGTAAATGTTATTAGAGTTTATTCAGTGAAGCTAGGCTCAGTGGGTCTCTCTCCAGATGGGAGGAAACTTTGCTTCCTTCATTTCACAGTTACATAAATCAACATATATTTGGAAAGTCCTCCATGGTCAATCTAGTTAGCCAAGTAAATTTATGTGCCCCATAAAATAACAGTTAAACACTAATCTTCTAAAACAAAAATAAGTTTAAACTTCCTCCCAAAAAAGTAATGGAGTCTGAAAAACCTTTAAATATGTAATAAATGGTTTTCCATTAGGATCCTAAACTTTTCTACATCTGTGTAGGCTAGAAATTTCTAAAAGAACAGTTCTCTTGTGAAATTCTGAATTTAACCAGGCCCCAGCTAAAAGAGGAAGTATAAGGAGTGAGTGAAATGAAAAAATACTAAGGGACTTATCCAAATATTTTTGAAGCTGCAAAAATATTCAGGGTAATTTTGGGGGAAAGTACAAATTGGTTTTTATTTTATAAAAACTAGCTATTCCTATTGTGTTTACTTTGGAAGCCTCATCTGCAAATAAACTTCATCCTGTTTGATACTGTAGGTTGAATTCATAAACGCCATTTGTCTAAATTCATGTGTGGAGCATTATAATTGTCCTACATTTCTGATAAAAATGGAGAACACTGTAAAACAAGTAAAAACAAAAACAAAGACAAAAGTAAAAAATCCAGGAAGCCAAGGTTAGGATACCTATTTGTGTGACATTTATATTACTAAAAAATAATTGAAATTCAAGACAAGTTACTTATTTCCGAAAGAAAATATGAAAGTAAATTAAATTTATTAGCAAATCAAATCGGTCCTATTCATGATTTGCTTACTTAAATATATTGTGTAAGACAGCATTATTTCAGAAAAGAATAAATTATCAGATATTCCTAACTGATCCACTGACTTCTTCCACTCCAACAGTCTATGCTAATGTAGTTTTACTACAAAAAGTCCATCCTGGTTACACATCAATTAGTTACCACATATAAAGTAAATATATGTAACAAGCTTCTAATAGTTTTATAATATATCTGCATATTTACTTTTTAAAAACTAGTCTTTAGGAAAATGAAGTCTACCAAAACAGAGGAAAAGGATATTCTATGACAAAAACAATGTGAACAACTGAATCTGTGTATGTAAACGGAAACAATGTCAGGCAATGAACAGGCTAATTCAAATATGCCTCTTTGCCATAAGGATTATTTTGCCCTGATTATTTTGTGAAACAGCAGACATAAGGGAGGCTCTGAAAACAGAGATGTTACCTTTTTATTAGGGAAATTTACGTTTATAAAGGAAATTTCCACTTGTGAGGGCATCTCCCTTCACCATTCCAGGAAGAAGATGACTCTAAGTCACAAGAAAATCTTTTTAAAGGAGAAGGTTCCACTTAAATCTGCATAACGAACTTCACCCTGGGGTAACCTTGCTTTTCCTGGCCACCTTTCCAAAACTGGCCTTCCCTACATCTTTCTTCCTTTTTCTTAAAGATGGCATGTAAGCCTGAGTTTTAAACCATCTTGTAAAATTACTAATTTTTCCCTGGGTATCCCTCATGTATACATAAGGAATACAAGTTAAAACATTTTTGCTTGTTTTTCTCTTGTTAATCTGCCTGTTGCAAGCCAAGGCTTAGAAAGGTAGAGGAAAAAATCATTTTTCCTCCCTACACTTCCAAGATTCCATTAAATAAAGTTCCATGCTTTTGGCAGAAAGAAATAATAGAAGAAGCCCTCAACCCTGGGTCAGGATACCTCAATCCTAGGTCATGCTCTGATTTAGAATCAGCATCCCAGATTACATGGGACATCAATAAATTTTGATATAGGGCCTCCCTGTGCATAAAACTATTACCAAGACAATTTCTTTCTTCCTCTATATTCTATGATTATTATAATTAACAAACAGCAGACCTGAGATTTTATGCAAATGTGGAAATCAGTGTGGATTTCTTCTAGTCCAATTCTCAACTTCGGTCTACTATTCAATTTTCATGCATTTGGTAAACATATATTAAGTATCTACTAACTTACTAAATGCTGGTAAGTATTTGGTACTCTGATAGGTAGCAGAGATATAAAAACAAAAG
Source organism: Hyaena hyaena (assembly GCF_003009895.1). Lineage (NCBI taxonomy): Eukaryota > Metazoa > Chordata > Mammalia > Carnivora > Hyaenidae > Hyaena > Hyaena hyaena. The sequence goes on along the minus strand of NW_024081238.1, from coordinate 59,965 downwards.
CATTTCTTGCTCATGTGATGTTTACAGCTTATTGTGGTAGATCCACTGTTACCATAATACAACATGATTATAAGATGAGAGAACAAAGGTCAGCCATAGATTTGAGGATTCAGAGAGGGTCTTGTGGGAAATCAGATCTAACATGAGATTGAAGAATGAGTGGAAATTAGCCAGATAAATGAAGATGAGGGATTGATGGTTGGTTATTGGTACAGAGTCTGGAAAGTTTTCTGGGAAGAAGGAATAGCCAATCCAGTCTCAGAGGAGGAAACACTATGAACCAGAGAAACTAAGAAAGTACATTATAACTGAACTCACTATGACTCACATCTACATTAAACTATAGGATAATCCTCCAGGATGAAAGTACCCACAATTATCAGTCTCTTTTTTATACTTTCTTCCCCATTCCGTTCTGTGCTTTCTCTCCATTATTTTTTTTACTGTCTTTCTAACCCAAAGTTCTTCACTATGATTTCTAAAAACTCCATCCCATTATTGGACTCCCTTACTCCCAGTCTTCACCAAAAATTAAAATTCCTATTGTCAAAAAAATATGTCTCTCGGGGTGCTGGGTGGCTTAGTTGGTTAAGCGTCCGACTTCGGCTCAGGTCATGATCTCGCAGTTTGTGGGTTCGAGCCCCGTGTCGGGCTCTGTGCCAACAGCTAGCTCAGAGCCTGGAGCCTGTCTTCAGATTCTGTGTCTCTCTCTCTCTCTCTGACCCTCCTCTGCGCACACTGTCTTTCTCGCTCAGAAATTTAAAAAAAAAAAACACACACATTAAAAAATATGTCTCTCATCTGGACTAGTCTCTTCTCCAACAAATCTCTTTAATGAAGCCTGCCCATTCTCCTGACCCCATATGTAGAGACTGGACCTGGGGGGGCCTTCTCTTTCCTCACTACTACTTACGCCACACTGAATAAAATCCTGTTCCATTGAGACTTGTGTCATCCATCTTTATTGTAATGTTGCTGCTGATCCTCATTTACTGAAGATTATGTATGACATCCAGCCCATTGCCTTTCTCTCCATTCCATGTCTTGCTGTCACCTCAGTGCTTTCCGCATTCACACAGACAACTGATTCAATTTGCCAACCTCTGAATACTCTGACCTCATCACCTCCTGTAACCCTGACTATTGCTTCATTTCAGTCACAAAGTTCCATAGCCACACTATGGAACTTGCCACCAATGAGGGCTGCTCTAGACATCTCATTTTCTTAACACAATCTCAAAGTGCTCCAGTCGTTACTCAGTTGCTTCCTCTATAACCCTTCTGCATCATGAAAACATGAACTATATCTATTTTTTGCTCAATATTGAATTCTTAAAGCCTAATACATAGTTAAGTAGGCCTCAACAATTTTTGTTGAATGCATAAATGGGTAAAGCAAAAAATGAAGATATAATTAAATAAGAGAATGGTAGAGAAATAAGTAAAAATGCCATATGGCCAAAGATGAGACATTAGGTGAGGAAAGCATGGGTTGACTGAGAAGGCTAGAATGAAAATAGAATGGAAAATATTCCAATAGCCAACTGAATGTGAACAGCAGAAAAAGAGAAGGTGTCAAGGATGACTGACTCAGGCCACTTAAGCTGAGGTGACTGCAAAAAAAAAAAAAAAAGTGGTAACATCAAAAGTAAAGGGTAACTCTAAAGATGAACATGTCTAATAGGGAGATTCTAACTTAGAATGGGCCATGTGGTAAGGTTAAGATACCCAACGAACATTGGAATACAGGATGAAAGTTGGGGAGGCAGTCAGTATTGGAGATATGGACATTATCTGCACAGAATAAAAATAAAATTAGCGAGATTCATTCATTCAAACCTTTATATAATAACTATTAATGGAGCACATACTATGTGTCAAACACTGTTTTAGGCATAAACAACTGATCAGTAATATCACAGTAGGTAAATAGTAATGTTACCAGAAATGAATTAAGATAATGGGAAATAGAACACAAAATAAGGAGTGTTCTTTTAAATAATGTCATCAGGAATGAGAGACAATTATGTAGAGGTCTTAGTGAACTGAGAAAAGGAGCCATGCAGAGAAAGGAAGAAAAGACCGAGTTATGATATAAAGATAAAGAGGCGGGCCAAAGTTGAGAAGCATGAACATTTAGAATAAGAGGAAAAAGAAGTACCAGCAATGTAAGCAGAGAAGGAATGGAAATCTATTGGGAAGAACATCATATCATAGGTCCTTGGGGTTAAAGGGTTTCAAAAAAGCTCAAAATGCTCAACAGTGTCACATTTTACAAAGAAGAATGAGGATGGAGGCAACAGTCATTGGATGACATGAAGAGAACAATTCCTACTGGGTGGAGATACTGAAAGTTAAAGATTACCGAATAAATAAATATGAGGGGACAAAGGAAGTAAATACCACTCAAGAAGATAAAGAAGAAAAGGCCTACTATTGAGGAAGAAGCAAACATAGAGGAGTTTGGCTCTTCACTTTGCTTTTGGATGGGAAAGACTTGATCTCTCTCCTCCTAGATTCCAGAATCTCACATCTTGAGATGCCAGATCTATGTGTGATTCATCCTAGCATCTACAGAAGACACAACACAGAGCCTTGGTTATAAATCTGTTCTGGAAGTATGTGGAGTGTATTTGAAATTTTCTTTTGCTTTTAAGTTTTTATTTAATTTCCAGTGAGTTAACATACAGCGTAATATTAGTTTTAGGTGCACAATTCAGTGCTTCAACACTTCCACACGACACACCCAGCGCTTATCACAAGTGCCATCCTTAAACCCCATCGTCCTTTTAACCCATTTGCCCACCTACCTCCCCTCTGGTAACCATCAGTTTGTTCTCTATACTTAAGCGTCTGTTTCTTGGTTTGCCTCTTTCTTTTCTTCCCTTTGCTCATTATTTTATAACAACTCATTCTAAAACAGCCAAATTATGGGAACAGCCCAAGTGGTTATCGATTGATGAATGGCTAAAGAGGATGTGGTATGTATGTATGTATATATATGCAATGGAATATTACTCAGCCACAAAACAAAAAAAAAAAAGAATGAAATCTTGCCATTTGTGATGAATGGATGGAGCGAGACAGAATTATGTTAAGATAATGATAAGATTATGTTAAATTTTGTCAGTCAGAAAAAGACAAATACCATATGATTTCACACATATGGAATTTAAGAAACAAATGAAAATTTTTTAAGTGACAATGCCTTCCCTCTTTTCCTTTATTTTAAAAAATAATACACTCCTTATTTTTAAAATAAGGCACATTAAAGAAAAATATTAAAATTACCTATAATTATACTATGCACTGATTGCCATATTCCGGTATGACTTTTCATTTTGTTCTAGAAATATGCATATATATATAAATAAATATCTTGACAGATCTATAATTTAACAAACATCATTTGCAATAATAATAATTTTACTGGCTTTTTATTATTTAGCCTTTATTTGTTCTCATATTGACTTAACTTATTAATTTCTTAAATATTATTTGAATGAACAATGGCAAAATTTTCATAAACAGTTTCATTAATTCCTGGAAACTTTCATCTGAATCATAGAAACTAATTTTAAAATTTTGAATGGTTTAATCATACCATGTTTCTTTTTTCTATGTTCATAATTTAAAAGGTGATACAATAACCCAATAATGACACTTTTAAAGTAAATAAATTATTTGCACCTATTTTGAAAGGTTTTTTTTCCATCTTATTAACTCATTCACTCACACCAAAGCTGCTTAAATTATATGGTAAATGCCCTTAAGGTACTTCCCTCCAACCTCCAGGGCTTTTGGCAAGAAAGAGAAAAGCCATTTATAATTTTTGTCACAAAGCCAAATCATAACCAAAATGCTACAAGGGAGCTTTCAAAAGTAGCGCATACCATCTCTCAAAAGAATTTACATTTATAACCCTATTACAGTTGGTTCATTCTAGGAATGCATAAGGAAACCTGGAAAATATATGAAGCATGGACTCTATTTCCATTTATTTACCCTAGCTCATAAATTTAAGTAAAACTTCCCTTACTTTGACTCTTAACTCTTCGATTTCCTCTGCTACTGCAGAATATAAAGTAAAAATTAGATGGCCTGTGATGAATGTTTTTATTTACGTTGAGCCAAGTACAAACAAGGATAAAGCATGAGATGTATTTAGCATTTACAACCTAATATCTTCATGGAACTGCTTCCATTTCATTAGATATGCCTACTATTTTCAAAGTTGCCTTACTGATTTGTATCACACAGAAATATTTAAAACACAGTCTTTTCTTCATTCTTTGTATATGAAATCCCTTAAACTGCTTTTCTAAAAACAAATTCATGGGGGGTGGGGCAAGATGGCGGAGAAGTAAGGAGCTCCGTACTTGCACTCACGCCCATACCTCACACGGAAAAGATCTGAATCCATTGGAAACCTTATAAAACCTGAGAGATTGGGAGAAAAATGACGCAGAATCCACTGAGAAAGCCTTCTAACGGCTACCTCAAGAAACAAGCCAGAGTACACAAGGTGGAGAGTCCCAAATAGCACTATGAATAGGAAAATAAAATAACCAAGGTCCCAACAAGAGAGACCAAGAGATACCATTCAAAAAACACTCTCTGAAAGGATAGGTCCTGGACTGTCAAAGAGTCTTCTTGGATACAGCAGCCCCCATAGGTGCAGAGAGCATAACAGGTCTTTAAAACTAACAAGAGCCGGACAGCTAAGTAAAATGACAAAACGAAAGAGCTCTCCTCCAAAGAAACTCCAAGAAGAAATGACAGCTAATAAACTGCTCAAAACAGATATAAGCAGCATAACTGAACAAGATTTTAGAATAATAATGGTAAAATTAATAGCTGGGCTTGAAAAAAACATAGGGGACATCAAAGAAACTATGGCTACAGACAGAATGGAAAATAAAAATAGGCATGAAGAATTTAAAAATGCGATAAATGAGATACATAATAAACTAGAGGCCTCCAATGCACGGACTGAAGAGGCAGAAAGGAGAATAAGTGATTTAGAAGACGCCATGATAGAAAAACAAGAAGCTGACAAAAAAAGAGACAAACTGATCCAGGAAGATGAAAGAAGAGTTCGAGAGCTCAGCGATATGGTCAAACGCAACAATATCCGTATCATAGGACTCCCAGAAGAGGAAGAGAGAGGGAAAGGTGCTGAAGGAGTCCTGGAACAATTTATAGCAGAGAACTTCCCCAACCTGGGAAAGGAAGTAAATGTGGAAATACAAGAGGCTCAGAGGACTCCCCTCAGACGTAACTTGAATCGATCTTCTGCATGGCATATCATAGTGAAACTGGCAAATTATAAGGACAAGGAGAGAATTTTGAAAGCAGCTAGGGAGAAAAGGGCCCTAACATACTAAGGGAGACCTATCAGAGTGGTGAGAGACCTCTCTACTGAAACTTGGCAGGCCAGAAAAGAATGGCAAGACATCTTCAATGTGATGAACAGTAAATATATGCAGCCAAGAATCCTCTATCCAGCAAGCCTGTCATTCAAAATAGAAGGAGAGATAAAAACCTTTCCAAATAAACAGAAATTGAAAGAATTTGTCACCACGAAGCCAGCCCTACAAGAAATCCTGAGGGGGATGCTCTGAAGGAAAGGTTGCAAGGAACAAAGATACCAGAGACACCACCACAAACATGAACCCTACAAAAGATACAAAGACTCTAAACCCACATATTTCAATAATAACACTGAATGTAAATGGGCTGAATGCTCCAATCAAAAGACATAGGGTAGCAGAATGGATTAAAAAACAAAATCCATCAATATGCTGTCTACAAGAAACTCATTTTAGACGGGAAGATACCTTCAGATTAAAAGTAAGGGGATGGAGAAATATATATCATGCTACAGGAAATCAAAAGAAAGCCGGAGTAGCGATACTTATATCAGACAAACTGGACTTTAAATTAAAGACAATCACAAGAGATGAAGAAGGGCACTACATAATAATTACAGGGTCCATCCATCAGGAAGAACTAACAATCATAAATGTCTACGCACCGAATATGGGAGCACCTAAATATCTAAAACAATTAATCACAAACAGAAACAAGCTTATAGATAAGAATGTGCTAATAGCAGGGGACTTTAATACTCCGCTTACAGCAATGGATAGGTCAACCAGACAGAAAATCACTAAAGAAATAATGGACTTGAAAGACACATTGGACCAGATGGATCTGACGGATATATTTAGAACTTTACATCCTGAGGCCAGGGAATTTACTTTCTTCTCAAGTGCGCATGGCACATTCTCCAAGATAGATCACATACTGGGACATAAAGCAGCCCTCAATAAATATAAAAGAATAGAGATCATACCATGCACACTGTCAGATCACAATGCTTTGAAACTTGAAATCAATTACAGGAAGAAGTCTGGAAAACCGCCAAAAACATGGAGGTTAAAGAACACCCTTCTAAAGAATGAATGGGCCAATCAGGCAATTAGAGAGGAAATTAAAAAATATATGGAAACAAATGAAAATGAAAACACAACAATTCAAAATCTATGGGATGCGGCCAAGGCAGTCCTAAGAGGAAAGTACATTGCTCTCCAGGCCTATTTCAAGAGATTAGAAAAAGCACAAGTCCAAAATCTAACAGCTCACCTAAAGGAGCTAGAGGCAGAGCAACAAGAACGCCCTAAACCCAGTAGAAGAAGAGAAATAGTAAAAATTAGAGCAGAAATAAACAACATAGAGACCAAAGAAACAATTGAACAGATCAATGAAACCAAGAGTTGGTTTTTTGAAAAAGTAAACAAAATTGACAAACCTCTAGCCAGGCTTATCAAAAAGAAAAGAGAGAGCACCCAAATAGACAAAATTATGAATGAAAATGGACTTATTACAACCAACCCCTCAGAAATACAAGCAATTATCAGGGAATACTATGAAAAATTATATGCCAACAAATTGGACAACTTAGAAGAAATGGACAAATTCCTAAACACACACTCACTACCAAAATTCACACGGGAAGAAATAGAAAACCTGAACAGACCCATAACGAGTGAAGAAATCGAATCAGTGATCAAAAATCTCCCAACAAATAAGAGCCCTGGACCTGATGGTTTCCCTGGGGAATTCTACCAGACATTTAAAACAGAATTAATCCCAATTCTTCTCAAGCTATTCCAAAAAATAGAAGTCGAAGGAAAACTCCCGGACTCATTTTATGAAGCCAGCATCACTCTGATTCCCAAGCCAGACAGAGATCCAACAAAAAAAGAGAACTATAGGCCAATATCCTTGATGAATACGGATGCAAAAATTCTCAACAAGATCCTTGCAAATCGAATCCAGCAGCATATCAAAAGAATCATCCACCAAGATCAAGTGGGATTCATTCCTGGGTTACAGGGCTGGTTCAACATTCGCAAATCAATCAATGTGATCCATCATATCAATAAAAGAAAAGATAAAAACCATATGATCCTGTCAATAGATGCAGAAAAAGCATTTGACAAAATACAGCATCCCTTCTTAATAAAGACTCTCGAGAAAGTTGGGATAGAAGGAACCTACTTAAACATCATCAAAGCCATCTATGAGAAGCCTTCAGCTAACATCATCCTCAACGGGGAAAAACTGAGAGCTTTCCCCCTGAGATCAGGAACACGACAGGGATGTCCACTCTCACCACTGTTGTTTAACATAGTGCTGGAAGTCCTAGCATCAGCCATCAGACAACAAAAGGAAATCAAAGGCATCAGAATTGGCAAAGAGGAAGTCAAACTTTCACTCTTCGCAGATGACATGATACTCTACATAGAAAACCCGACAGACTCCACCAGAAGCCTACTAGAACTGATCCAAGAATTCAGCCAAGTTGCAGGGTACAAAATCAACGTACAGAAATCGGTTGCATTTTTATACACCAATAATGAAGCAACAGAAAGAGAAATCAAGAAACTGATCCCATTCACAATTGCACAAAAAACCATAAAATACCTCGGAATAAACCTAACCAAGGATACAAGAGATCTGTATGATGAAAACTATAGAAAACTTATGAAGGAAATTGAAGAAGACACAAAGAAATGGAAAAACATTCCATGCTCATGGATAGGAAGAATAAATATAGTTAAGATGTCATTACTACCTAAAGCACTCTACACATTCAATGCAATTCCAATCAAAATTGCACCAGCATACTTCTCAAAACTAGAACAAACTATCCAAAAATTTGTATGGAACCACAAAAGACCCCGAATAGCCAAAGTAATACTGAAAAATAAAACCAAAACGGGAGGTATCACCATCCCAGACTTCAGCCTCTACTACAAAGCTGTCATCCTCAAGACAGTATGGTATTGGCACAAAAACAGACCCATAGACCAATGGAACAGAATTGAGAACTCAGAAGTGGACCCAAAAGTATACAGCCAACTGATCTTTGACAAAGCAGGAAAGAATATCCAATGGAAAAAAGACAGCCTTTTTAACAGATGGTGTTGGGAGAACTGGACAGCAACATGCAGAAGAATGAAACTAGATCATTTTCTCACACCATGCACAAAAATCAACTCAAAATGGATAAAGGACCTGAACGTGAGACAGGAAACTATCAACACCCTAGAGGAGAAAGCAGGAAACAACCTCCTTGACCTCCACCGCAGCAACTTCTTACTTGACACATCCCCAAAAGCAAGGGAATCAAGAGCAAAAATAAATGATTGGGACCTCATCAAGACTAAAAGCTTCTGCACGCAAAGGAAACAATCCATAAAACTAATAGGCAACCGATGGAATGGGAAAAGATAGTTGCAAATGACATATCAGATAAAGGGCTAGTATCCAAAATCTATAAGAACTCATCAAACTCCACACCTGAAAAACAAACAACCCACTGAAGAAATGGGCAGAAGATATGAACAGACACTTCTCCAAAGAGGACATCCAGATGGCCAACAGACACATGAAACGATGCTCAGCATCCCTCCTCATCAGGGAAATACAAATCGAAACCACACTGAGATACCACCTCACGCCAGTCAGAGTGGCTAAAATGAGCAAATCAGAGGACTCTAGATGCTGGCGAGGATGTGGAGAAATGGGCACCCTCCTGCACTGTTGGTGGGGATGTAAACTGGAGCAGCTCCTATGGAAAACAGTGTGGATGTTCCTCAGGAAACTAACAATAGAACTCCCCTATGACCCAGCAATAGTACAGCTGGAATTTACCCAAGGGATACAGAAATGCTGATGCATAGGGGCACATGTACCCCAATGTTCATAGCAGCACTCTCTACAATAGCTAAAACATGGAAAGAGCCTAAGTGTCCATCAACGAACGAATGGATGAAGAAGATATGGTTTATCTATATGATGGAATACTACATGGCAATGAGAAACAATGAAATCTGGCCATGTGTAGCAACATGGATGGACCTTGAGGGTGTTATGCTGAGCGAAATAGGTCAGGCAGAGAAGGACAAATATCACACGTTTGCATGTATAGGAGGATTAGGAGGAACTTAACGGAGGACCATGGGGGAGAAGAAGGGGGGAAATGGTGGGGGAAAGGGGGAGAGGCAAACCATGAGAGATTCTTGAATGCTGAGAAACAAACTGAGGACTGATGGATGTGGGGGGGAGGGGGGAGATGGGCATGGAGGAGGGCACTTGTGGGGATGAGCACTGGGTGTTATATGGAAACCAATTTGACAATAAACTATTTGTAAAAAAAAATAAATAAATAAAAACAAATTCATATGTGTTCTTCAAAGGTACTAAGCTACTTTTAATTGATATAATTATTTCCATCAAAGGTATTAACCAAGACTTTTCTTGCAATGATAAAATAATATTGATCTACTGTGCTTAGTACAAAAGTTATGACTTTATTATAATAGTAGGACTCCTGGATAGTCAATTGAAAAAAGAAAATTAGAAAACTGTAAGCTCTTCTATGTCTAGAAATTAACAACAATTATATTGAGCCATATTATTTAATTATCATAATTAAAGGAAAATGCTAGCAGTAGGTACCTCTTGATCTGGAGAGAAGATATAGTAGTCAGGCCTTTTAATTTTGCCCCCTTCTTTGACAGACATAAGACTGACCTTTGGTCTTCTGGGCACACAAATCTCTTGGTCAGCTAGACCAACTGGCCAAGATATTCAGGAGTCTTTGGGGAAAGAAGAGGCTATGATTCGAAAATTCTTCTTCCCAAGATTCAAAATTAGGTCCCTTTCAAAATGTTTTATACAAATGACCTCACTTGATTTTTACAAATCACAAATGCTTTTTGTTATATATGTCTTTAATAATCCCTGGTTTAGATGACTGAAATATAATTGCTTTCTTAATGATTTAAAATCTTTACAAATACACACATACAAATACAATACAAATACAATATTGTTTTGAAACAACAGGTATATGACCTCTTAAATGTACTAGTTCTCTTATTCTTTCTAAATTCCTCTAAGATCAGATGTACTCTGGGGTGTGTGTGTGTGTGTGTGTGTGTGTGTGTGTGTGTGTGTAAGTAGAGAGAGAGGAAGGTATACTTATTAATTCACGATAGATACATGCCTCTCTAAACAAAAAGTTTCAGAAGAAACCTTTAAATTTTAAATTGATAAAATATGAAAGGAAATATCCAAACCGTTGAGGCTCTGTGAAAATGACTCAATGGAATTTGATTTGCTTTTAACGCTATAGATGTTTTTCATTCCCTTGTGTTCCTCTGTGGATCCCAACAGGTGAACTCTTCAAGAGATTATGGCCAGTGACTTCAGTGATGATTAAGTTGTTTGAGTTTTAAATATCAAACACCGAGATATTTTCCTTTCAATTCAAATCTTTAATTTCCACCATAACTCCAGTAAAAATAAATACCAAGCCCTCAAAATGGGTAGAACAGATAATTTCTTTCAAGCCAGTTTGGGTTTGAATAAAATTTTCAATGACTTTGAGATTGACACCATAATGTTTTGATAGTTAAGACTCTTGCAAACCCAGAGTTAGCTATGCAAGTAATAGACGCCGTAAAACCTCACATCTCACAGTCGACATTGACATTTTATTTCAGCTTCTAATCAAAATGGAGTCAGCCAAGGAAACAGGTTTATTTCTTTTTCTATTGTTATGGTTCTGTTGAATGTGTGTAACCTAATCATTACCATTTGCCCTCAAATAACACATCTGTCTTTTCTTTTCAGAAATAGTCTCTCAGACATTTATATAAGCTTCTTTTTGGTATTTTAGGAAGAAGGCTTAGTAAGTGCTATCCACTCTGTTTTCTAAATTTTATGAGTTTTGTTTTATAGATATGACTTCCACTGCCCTCAGAGAATGAAGACACTGCCATAGTTTGTACCTAGTGCTTCAATCAGTTCCCAGAGCCAATACATGAAACCATAAAATGGAAGACGGACATTCTCATTTTTTACGGGCTTATCCTTTTAAACAATCCATTCCCCACTTGTCATTCCCCACTGTTCCACATGACAAGAGGGCTTCACTTGATTCTTGGTATTTTCTGCCTAAATAAGATTCTATTGAGAAGAGTCATCTTTTTCTTTTCTCCACTTGTGAAGAATATTAGGTCCTATGCACAATATCAATGTCATTTTAAAATACTGTTCACATGCTCAGAGGTCTGTGAGCAGTAAATAATTTTTAAATAATAAATTAAGCATAGTTTATTTTTTCTAAACAAATAGAAACAAAATGTACACATGGCTTCATGTAACCACATCCGTGATCTAATTAATTAGTGACTTCTAGGTGCCTTAGAGGGGACAAGGTAACAACGTGACTAGAGTGTTAGAGTTCCCCACACACATTCATGAGGATAACATGTCAATCTCAACATAACAGAGAAAGACAGTATTCTACTGGAACTAGGATAAATATTCCTTTTTGGTGTATTTGTGGATGTAAAGACTTCATATTATTTTGAAGTATGAGCTCTGAGTTCTTCACTTCATTTTCAACATTTGATTAGGTGAATTCAAAGAATGAATAAGTGGAAACATTTACGCATTGTTTTCTAACATTTCCTGTAGTTTTCTAGAATGTTATAATTGCCTCTGATACATTTTCAAATTTCAGAGGAAACACCCGTTTCTACTTATTTTCAAGGTCAGCAGTAAGGTTATGTTTTTGAAATAATGTGTGAAGTAAAACTCAGAATAAGGGAAAACAAAATGGCAGATACCTCACTCGAGAACTAATTGTTCAAAACTCTGGGTTTCAGAGTCTCATCATTAAGCCTGTATGCAGAAAGCTCTTGGTCTGAATTGTAGTCACAAGGGGTGTTTGCCCAAAGTGACAGGAAACGGCTTTGCTGAATTAACACTCCAGCAAAGTTCAGTCTTTCTAATAACAGTAAGAGCCAGTGAAAATGAGCATATAACTAGCAAGAGAAATATATCGAGGATTCTCTCATCTCTGAGGCTTTTTTGTTGCCAAAATGTTAGGATTTTTCGTGGATTGGGCATAAGACTGTCACTTCACATATTATCATCTGATTCAGTCGTTCTCTACTTTGGTATTTATATAAAAGAAATGAAAGCGTATGTCCATGAAAAGACTTGTATATGAACATTTATACAGCCTTATTTGGAAATTTTTCCAAAGAAGACATACAGAGGGCCAACAGGTACATGAAAAAGTCTCAGCATCACAATCATCAGGGAAATGCAAATCAAACCCACACTGAGTTATCACTCCAGAGCAGTCAGAATGGCTAGTACCCAAAAGACAAGAAGTAACAAGGGTGGCGAGAATATGGAGAAAAAAGAACCATCGTGCACTGTTGGTAGGAATGTAAATTGGTGTAGCCACTGTGGAAAACAGTATGGAGGTTCCTCAAAAAGTTAAAAATTGAAATATCATATGACCCAGTAATCCCACTACGGGACCCAAAGAAAATGAAATACTAACTCAAAAAGATATATGCACCCCTATATTTATGGCAGCATTATTTACAATAGCCAAGATATGGAAACAACCCAGGTGTCCATCAATAGATAAATGGATAAAGAAGATGTGATACACACACACACACACACACACACACACACACACACACACACAAATGGCATACTACTCAGCCATAAAAAAGAATGATGTTTTGTCATTTGCAACAACATGAATGGACCTTGAAAGTATAACATTAAATGAAATAAACCATTCACTTATATGTAGAATCTAAAAAACAAAACCAATGAACAAACAAACAAAAACAGACACTTAAACACAGAGAGCAAACTGGTAGTTGCCAAATGGGAGGTGGGTGGGGCGAGAGTAGGTGAAACGGATAAAGGGAATTAAGAGGCAAAAGCTTCCAGTTATAAAATAAATAAGTCACAGATATTAAAAGTACAGTATAGGGAATAAAGTCAATAATATTGTAATAATACTGTATGGTTACAGATGATGACCATGCTTATCGTGGTGAGCAGTGAATAATGCATAGAATTTTCCGATCACTATGTTATACACCTGAAACTAATATAACATTGTGTGCTAATTTTACCTAAATTAAAGAAATGCATCCTCTGATAAAAAACAAAAGTGGAAATCACAAGCAAGAACTTATGGTCGTCAAGGGCACCACCTGAGGAAAAAGACTGAATATGTCCCCTAAGTCCAATTTAACCTTGAACAAGATGCTCTGCCTCCCTAGGCTTCAGTTCCCCCATCTATGAAATGAGGTTTATGATCGTGCGGTCTTCCTTATAGGCTATGGTAAAGGTTAAACGAAATAAAATTAAACTCTTGTTGAATGGACATATCAAGCATTCAATCATCTAAATTGATACTATTATTATTTTCTTAGCCTGAGAAAAGGAAAGAATCATGGGAGCCTTTCATGTCTAATAGAGAATGAGGAAAAGAGTCTGCCTGTTCCAAACAGAGCAACACAGGAGCTGCTCCCAAAGAGAGCACTAAGAGCTCACAAGGACCCCTGGAATTAACACATCCTACACCAGAGACCTGCATGTTACATGATAAGATAGTCATTAAGATTGACTGAGAGACTTCTAAATATTATGTCCTTCCAAAAATATAATTTGACATTGATTCCTTTATTTAATAAAACTCCCTTCTTATATAATTCAGCCTGCATTACTTTCAAGTAGGGAATTACACCAATCCATAGGGCCAGGATGTCCAGGTAGAAGGTTTCTTGGGGGAGGATAGAGGGAGAGGAGGGAAATGTTTGAAGACATGAGTTGGGAGAGGCAGGGAGAAAGAATGGGGAAATTTAGGACAAGTAAATTATCCAATTAACAATGGATCTTTCGTGTTAGCTTCTTTGACACAAGAATATAACATCTGTGGGTATCTTTGAGATTTCAAACTTGGATGTTTCTTATACCTAAGGAAACAGTAATTAGATCTATTGACAATAACTCAGTTTACAAAGAAATAGAAGAGTAAGACTGTTTTAGTTCCTTTTCCAACTTCAAAGGTGAATTAAGTACATCCTTGAGATGTGTCTTAACTTGTGTTTCCAAAATGTAATACCATACGATGATTTATAGACTGATGCTTGGCCAAATAATTTCTTCACTATGGTTTCTTTTATGTTAAATAAAGATGAAAGATACTTACTCTACTTAATTATTATTTAAAAAAAAAAAACAGGAAGAAAGAGGAAACTTCAAGTTATCTCAAGAGAAAGTTGATACCAAAAATATCCTACTAGGTTAGGAAATTGATGAACTAGGTTAAAAGGATAAAGCATAATACTTCACAATTTCCATTAGAATAAGAGATGAAAAATCACTCTTGAGTAAAATGTACGGACTCAGCACACGTGTGAATCTCCGGCAGGTCTCACGTCTCTTAAATGGGCAACTGTCACTATAGCATCAATTTTTGCCAGAGTTTATTATGTTTATACAATAGGAGAATGTGGAGCAATGAGAAAAGAAAAACTGCTAAATTATATGCTAAAAATTTTGCAAATCCAATTTTTAACACTGTCACTCTGCTTTTTGTTAACAAAATCTTCTACCTTGGTGGCTCTCTTTAAGGAAAACATTGGCGTATATAGTTTCCAATAATCCAGTCACAATATCTTTTCTCACACAGGAAATAAAAAAAACCATCTCTCCCATCTTTTCCCATTTGAGTAAATGTATTTCCTAGCAACAGCTAGTCATCTGGTTTCTAAAAAACAGAGGGGCACAATTTCTCCACTTTGAAAGCAAAATAACAACATTATGAGGATTATAAAAATACTAGTTAACATTTATTGAGCACTTACCCTGTACCAGAACTTGTTTGAAACATTTTACATGCATTATCTTATTTAATCTTAAAATAACTTTCCAAAATGGATAATTCTATTATCGCTGTTTTACAAATTAGGAAACCAGAGTTTAAAGAGACCATGTCACAAAGGAATATAGAATTCTTATCATTTGGGATACATTTATCTTTAGATAACTGAATACTCAATTCTAATTGGCTTAAGCAAAAAGATCATTTCCTTAACTCTGGAGGCTTAGCAGCAGGATGGGATTGAGTGTTGACTTAACCCAAAGGCTTTGGATTTTCTTAGCTCTTTACTCTCCCTTACATTTGTCTAATTCCCAAAATTGTATGAAGATGCCTGGATCATGTCTGGGACTCACATCCATACAGGATAATACCTAGAAGAGAACTTTTTCAAGATGGCCCCAGTTAAATTCCTCTTGAGTCTCAAGTGGCCCAAAGTAGATGAGATGATCTTTCTTGAACCAGATGGTGAGGGGGTTGGAATTGCCATCATGAACATATAAATTAAGGCTCACCCTCTTGGCATTAAGCTTCAATTGACAAAAATGGACATTTTAGCAATGGTTCTCTTTAGTCCTGTTCTGCCTAAGCTAAGTTTCAAGGTCAAAATATCAGGGGGTTAAATTTTTGTTATGTATATATATCTATAATTTTCTGCAATTTACATCAAATTTTTATAAATTGTTATTCTTGTAAATTACTTGGTAATTGTCAGAATTGTTACAAAAATGATTAGGACTACAAAAATTACGCATCATACCATTTATTTTAATAACTAAAATGTGTATCTCTGTAGGGCTTATTTTCTACATTTAAGACAACAATATTTTCAATTTTGTATATGTCCATTTTCCCTGAGTATGTGGATATAAATGGGAGTTACGTTTATGAGACCCACCATGTTATTTTCTAGCTCTGGGGCCCAACTCCTAATAAAGTCCTATGGTTCTCTCTAAAAGTTTATCCAGTTTGTTTTGGGAAACTCCAAGTGGTGCCTGACTGCTCACAGGTTTGAACAGTTGTTCTTTCAAATGCCCCATGTGCCAGCCATGTCTCTTCTCACTTCTTCTCTCCTCTAGTACTTTCTGCCGGAAACCACCATGTCCACTAGGCATGGCATCTTCTGCGCCATTTCTTTGCAAAAGCCCACTGTCACTTTTAAGCCTGAACTTCACAATACCCTAGGCAGGTGGTGTCCTCACTGATGCAAGAGAAAGTGACACTTTCCTTACTTAGACCTTTTACTTTCTGCTGATGATATTGACTGTACTGCGGAGTCTTATACAATTCCAGATTAAAAACAACTAAAATAGGGCTTTCCTTCATTAAGGTCAAACATAGCCCATGGGATGGGAGAGGACAAGAAACCCAGGTCCTGTGAAAGTCTTATACTCCTCCCCAAGTCTTTTCTTCCTAGGTTCCCAAATTCTCATGCAAATGTTCATATAAATAACTGCTAAAGGATTCCCCCTATAACCATCAGCCCCTGCCCAGGCATTTCCGAATCTATATGATGGACAAAATATGGACTCGAGCCCTAACCCTCCTAAGGCTGTTTCTTACAACAAAAACTTTTTACACTAAACTAACCTTCCAAGTTTGTATATCATATGTTGATAAAAATATTTTTGCTAGATATTACTCTAGAAATTTGCAATGTCCTATGATTTCCACCATGATATAATAAGAACTCTTTAGGCAGAAGAATTACTGGGCCATTTCACTCAAGACACAAATGAATCTGTTATGAAATTAATAGAACTTGTATAGATAACAGTAACCACATCAATCAAATGTGAATTTTGCCCCATAAAACTTTTATCTTAGTATTGGCATGCTCCTAGAAACTTCTGTGGAAGCTAATTAATTACTTAATTACTTACTTAATTAATTAAAGTTCTTATCACAGTGAGGCCACAACAAGGTAGCAGAAAGGAGAAAGAATTGTGACAGACATTATCTCCAATGCTTTTTTAAAAAATATCAAGGTTTTCTTAGTATATAAGTTATAGATTTTAGTTAACTATATAAGTTACTTACAGTTTTTTACTTTTAATCTTAGGGATTAACATCATGAGAATTTTGCTCAATAACTTTTCATATTCTACTCTAGTAAACAGTCACATCTTATTTTACCAATTATCCAAAAGTTGTGCATCAGAAATACAAATTGACTTCACTAAACAAGAACTATAAAAATTTCTAATTTCTACTGAATTTCAAATACATTTATGCTTAAATCTAAATAATATATCAGTATAGAATACAATGTAGAAACTAATACTATGTAAATCTATGTTTCGCCACATTGGTTTAATACTTTTATTGACCTGTGGACAAGGTGGTGGGGGGGGTGGTAAAAGAAATCTCTTTGCAAACTGTTTTGAAATCAGATCTGTCACAATTAAGTTAGCCTAACTAATTTTGGTAAGGTAGTTAGTAATAAATAGACCCACTTTTTTATTAAACTGACCTCATTAACTTGTTTCTTGTCCAGATGGAACACTTGACCAGAACTTGTAGAGGCAATTTCTTCATAGACTTTATATCCAATATGGCCTCTGTCATCACAGTCTCCAGTGAGCACAAATACAACCTATAATTTTTTTTAAAGAAGACAGTTTAAAGGGTTTTCATAGATCAATATGTATTTATTGAGTACCTATTATGTGTTAACGTACTACTAGTAAAGTAGAATATATATATATATATTATCCATACATCATACATATAATATACAAATACATACACATACATATGTCTGTAATAATACCATACTAGTATAGTATATACTATATATATTCCTCCCTATATCTATGCATTTTGCAAAAGGGTTTGAAGTCCCTCTTACTTAAGAGGTGGAGCTTAATTTGTCATCTCCCAATCAAAGCATGGACACGTGATTTGCTTTGGCCAGCAGCCTGAGGCAAAAGGGACATTCTATCAGTTCTGAGCCTACATTCAAGAGGCTTTGTATATTTCCACTTGGTCTCTGGTGCTTCTGCCTTGGCCATGAAAAGAACATGCCTAAACAAGCCTACTTGTCTCAAATCCAAAAAAAGTGAGAAACCTGTGAGGCAGAGCCAAGTCACCCCAAAGATCAGCCTAGAGAAGTCAAACCCAAACAATCCCCAGACACACAAGTGAGCAAGCCTCACCTAGATCAATGGAGCCCTGCAAATATGTTTTAAGCCACTGAGAGGTAGAACAGTTTATTACATAGCAATAGCTAACTGATGCAATGAGTAAGTCTGACTCAGACAAGATTCCACATAAGAATTGGTATTTGAGACACAGGCCTTTGTAGGTCTATGTTCTTGTCACTTCTAGGGATAACATGGGAAGAGTTTTCATTAATCCCCAATCATTTCCTCTCTATATTAGAAAACAAAGTATAAATATGTACAAATATTAGAAATATGCAAATATACATATTGGAGGACATATATACAGATCAATATTTGTAAATTATTGATATCAGGCACACAAAGTATAGACAAAGAGGAGAGGTAACCTCCCAGATGCCATTCAGGTATACCTTGTCTTATTGCACTTTGCTTTATTGTACTTCACAGACACTGTGCTTTTTTACAAATTTGAGGTTCATGGCAACCCCGCATTGAGCAAATCTATCAACACAATTTTTTCCAATGGCATTTGCTCACTTCATGTCTCTGTATCACATTCTGGTAATTCTCACAATATGTCCAACTTTTCATTATTGGTATATCACTGATTTGTGATCAGTGAGTATGACTTGCTCAGATGATGATTAGCATTGTTAGGTAATAAAGTATTTTTAAATTAAAGTATATATATTGTTTTTCTAGCCATGATAATATTTCACACGTAAGAGAGTACAGTACAGTGTAAACAAAACTTTCATGTACACTGGGAAGCTAAAAAATTCACTTGATTTTATTGTGATATCTGCTTTAGTGTGGTGCTCAGAACTGAATCCACAGTATCTCCATCGTATGCCTGAATTCCTGCCAGCTGTATTCAGATGGAAAATTTGGGGGGCTGATTCCTACTCACTTGTGACTGTTTCTGTTGGATAAGCTGTAGCACCTCATGGGTGAGCCGATAATCCTTGGACCGTGCATCAGTGAAAACATAGATGAAAGACCCAGGAAGAGAAATTTCCAAGGCAATTTTTATAGCTCCAATACTCATTTCTGGACAATCTCCACCACCCTGTTAAGGAGCAGGAAAAAAATGCAATTACTTTAACAACAAAAAAAAGAATAGAATATTTTAGTTATGATAAGTTGCTTTAGAAGCTCTAGAACTGAACAGTTTCTCTTCACATTTATTTTCCACTGCATTAATCACTTTAGTTGCCAGGAGATGGAAAAGATATAGAGTGATGTGGAGATAGAAAAACCTGTATTTATGGATAAATTATAAACTCACCCAAAATACACAAAATAACAGAAGTTGTTATATCCTTTTTACCTAATTAAATGTTGATTCACTTTCCCATTCCCTTCATGACATCCCTCTTTTCTTATCCTATGTTTGACACCTTGTTTCTACTGTACACCAGAAAAGATCAGCAGTCAGAAGAGAACTTTCATGAACTCCTACCACAGTATCTACGAACCTACCTAGAATAGCAGCCACACGCCCTGCCTTCACTGTGAAGGAATCATCTGGGCATAGCTAAGGCTAACTACTCACGTGTGCCTAATCAAAGACATAGCTCCTGTGGCTGTCTCGTCTCTCTACTCCACTACCCAACCTTCCTCCTTAATTGGATCATTCCCACCAGCAAACAAAGATACTGGTACATCTCCCATACCTCAAGTTTTTGCTCAAATATTACCCTTCGGAGAAGCCGTCCATGTCCACCCTATTATATAAAATATACCCTCGTTGCCACCCTTTTCACTCTGCTTCATTTTTTTCTACTAACACATGGTCTCTGTGTTGTACTTCCTACTTGAATAGGCTCCATATATTTTCCTAAACAAAAACAGTCCTTACCCTAAGAATTCTTGTCACATTTATTTCATTCAAAATTATATGGATTTATAGATGAAACTGTAAGTATGCTGAATTTACAGTTTTATATATTTTATATTTAGGATTATTATCCTTCTTATGTTCAATGTCATCAATGTTCTTCAAAATCACAGGGTTTGGGGGCACCTGGGTGGCTTAGTCGGTTAAGCATCTGACTTCTGCTCAGGTCACGATCTCACGGTTTGCAAGTTCGAGCCCCGTGTCAGGCTCTGTGCTGACAGCTCAGAGCCTGGAATTTGCTTCAGATTCTGCATCTCCTGCTCTTTCTGCCCCTCGCCCGCTCTCACTCTGTCTCTCTATCCCAAAATAAACATTAAAATAATTTTTTTAATCACAGGTTTTAATGATTGCATAATATTCCAGTATATCTATATTCCATAATTTACTCAACCATTTCTCTACTGCTGAACATTAACGCTTTTTCAAATTTTCCTCTATTATAAATATAGAAATACAAATCTATTTTATTTATGTATATATATAAAATGTCTGATTACTTCCTTAGCATAGACATCAGTGACTACAGGGCCAAGGGAATGGACTTTCAACCAATATGCCTTGAGCAATCAATAAACTGCTAAACACCCCACTAGGACTTAAACATACAAAGATGAATAATGAGCTAAAGTATCTTGTCCTTAAGGAACCCATAGTCTAGAAAAGATAATCAAAAAGCAAGACAGCTTAGCATTATCCAGGGGTGGGGGGTGGGGAGAGAGGCATGGTTCTATAGTCCACCAGAATCTAGTAAGTAAGAGCTCTTCCTTAAAAAGAAATTAATTTCTTGATGAAAGTGATATCATTTTTTCCTTTAAACTCTGTTGATTCTACTTGATTCTCCTACTGGGGCTTTTCCCGGGCTCCAAACAGTCCTAGACTGTGATACAATATCCTGAGCACCATAGTTCTAATCAGGGTCAACAGAGCCAGGCTTCGAACTGTTTACACTGCAGCTTGGACAAACCGGAGAATTTTTCCTTCGTTGAATCCCACTCAAAACTTACAGACTGGGAGTCCCATTATATTAAATGAGTTGGAACAAAAGAGCCCCAACTATTAAAAAATGCTCCTAAAATTAAAACACCTATCAAATATGTCACTTTCTTAATGGTAGGGGGTTGAATGCTGTGATAACCTGATCTTCACTTCTGAGAAGTCAGCTATAGACCCCCAGAAATTTTACTCAGTTAGTAGTCCTTTCTATTTTTCCAGGATTATCAGCTGTGCATTATTACTTAAGTTGTGTTTTCATGACATTTAGTTTAGTAGATAACACTGTTCTCAAAAACTTGTATGCTTGTATCTTCAGACTGTACTTATCTCCCAAATTCCAATTTTACATCTTCAACTGCTTATTAAACATCTATTCTTAGATGTTTTATGGGTCTTCACAATTCTGTATGTCTAAAATAGAACTCATTCTATCTTCCTCAATTATGTCTTCCCTATTTTTGTTAGTCAAACCACCTGCCTCCACATCCAGGTTCAAACCTGAATCATCCGGAGTCCTTCCTCTTCCTTCACCTAATCAGCAGTCAAACCACATTCCTTCTACTTCCATCATGAATTCGTCCCCTCCCTTCCTCTTTACTTCCTACAATTCACTCTTCTTATCATTGATTTTTTTACAAGCATAGCCTCCAATCTAATCTTCTGCTCTGCCTGCCACCAAACTTTATTTTTCCTGCAGTGAAGAGCTATCTATACCATGTTCCTACTTAAAATCCTGCACTACTTGCATTGGATCAAATTCTCTTCCTTGTTTCCTATCTCCCCTACTACCCCTCTTCAAAACCTGCTTCCTTTAAGCTAAGACTACTTCCTGTTGATTGTATATGCCTCTTGCTTCACACTGTAATGTCTTTAGTACTTTCATTCATCTTTCTACTGACCATCCCCACTGTCAATACTCCAACATACTTCTTCGCTCTCCAGATATACTTTGATATGCTTTACATTTCAATGATATAGCATGTTTTCTTCTGTATAATAGTTAGTTGGAAGGATTATCGTGTGCAATAAATGTCCATAAATGAGCATTTGTTGCTGGGAAAGTATGAAATAGCTTTTGGGCACATTAATAACTTTAACATATTGCATAGGAATAATTTTTACTCGAAGACAACTTTGCAAATTCTTAACAAATATTCTGGACTGCTCAAAAAATTAGATTCATACTGTATTTTCAAAAGCTTACACAAAAACATTCCTCAACTGTGCTTGACATCATGCACCTGAGTGTGAATCACAATATAAAAATTAGCCATTTCACAAGCATTTGTTGAATGGCCAAGTATACAATACAGTTCGCTCCATGGTCGTATAACTCTAAGTGAAGACTGTCTTTTGCTAATTGATAATACTTAATATGAAGGGATTAGGAAAAATCTTCTATGAACCAAAAGTCAGAACTGCTAAGAAATCTCCAGGAATATATACTAGGAATGACAAAAATGATACACCTTGTCTAGTCAGTAAAGGACAATCTTTGAGTCACTTGACTTGTATTCAGATTTACTCTAAGAGGACCTAGGATGCCTTAGTTCATCCCACAGCATTACCCAGGAGTAGACTCTAGAGATCATTAGAATCCTTGGAAGTTACCCCAAATGAATTCATCCATTGAGATCCTGCCATATCTTCAGATTCATACTACAACTTGAATGTAGCCCTAAAAAAACACATGTAGAAGTGGAACCTCTAAGCCTTTAATTATTGTTTTTTACCCTCTAAATTTGAATACAGTAGTTTAAAGACACATCTTAATAAAAACCTAGGGGGCACCTGGGTGGCTCAGTAAGTTAAGCATCCGACTTTGGCTCAGGTCATGATCTCACGGTTCATGGGTTCGAGCCCCACATCAGGCTCTGTGCTGACAGCTAGCTCAGAGCCTGGAGCCTGTTTCTGATTCTGTGTCTCCCTCTCTCTCTGACCCTCCCCTGCTCATGATGCCTCTCTCTCTCTCTCTCTCTCTCTCAGAAATAAATAAAACATTAAAAAAATTTAAAAACCTATATGATTAACAACATTTTGTGTTATTGGAACCACCTTATTCTCCTGAAAAAAACCCCTCTGTGAAACACTGAACTTCATGTAGAGTGAGTTTAATATTGGTTAATACCCAAAGGAAAGAGTGTGATGAGTTGACATAGCTATAACTCCACAGAGAACTTCACAAATATAATTGCAAATGAAAGGCATTCTTTTTCTTTCTTGACTCTTATATTATACCCACAAAACAAAGAATTTGACTTTTATGGACAAACTAACATAGTCTCAAAGCAGCCAGAAAATTGAGGAATGTCAAGTCAAAGGGAAACATTTTGACCTACAGATGTCAGAAACCCATACTAGATATACTTTCATATCCCTTAGGAGTGATTTGTGCAGCTTAGTGGTTTTCCTGCTGTGGAAATCAGTGTATTCTTTACAGTAAAAATAAGTATGCTGCCCTGAATTTCACATTTGCAGACACAGATTATATTATAATCATATTGATTCCATTCCAATTAGAAATTGTTCTCAAGAATAAAACTCTTCTCTTACCAAAATAGCACAATATTTTTAAATGATTACTTTTCTGCCTATACTAAGTTAGTGGGTAACTGAAAATTGAAAATAATTGTTAACTAGTAATTTATATCCTAGTGAAACTATTTATCTCATTATGGATATAGGTTCTTATAAAGAAAAATAAGTTTTTTCCCAAAAGAAGATAACATATAATGTTATATTCTTATAAAAACTCCCTGATACCTGAGTGGGCTTTTCTAATCATTTTAAATCATAAATAATCACTAAAATGACCTAGAAAAGGAATACTTTAGATATATGATGTCCAATGATCACTAACGAGTTTTGAGTGGCTATTGAGCATTCGAAATATGGCTTGTGAGGCCGAGGAATCAAATGTTTTATTATAATTAATTAAAATGTAAATTTAAAAAGTACTAATTTTTCATATTGATGACATGTTGATGTGATGATAAATTCGATATACTGAGTTAAATAAATAAATAAATAAAATTAAATTGTTCTTAAAAATTACATATATGGCTCACATCCTATTTTTGTTGCACAGCACTGCTTTAAAAAATTTTTTTTAATGTTTTATTTATTTCTGAGAGAGAGAGAGAGAGAGAGAGAAAGACAGTGTGAGCAGGGGAGGGTGAGAGAGAGAGATATAGAATCTGATAGGCTCCAGGCTCTGAGGACAGAGCCCAACGCGGGGCTCGAACCCACAAACTGTGAGATCATAACCTGAGCCAAAGCCAGACGCTCAACGGACTGAGCCACTCAGGCACCCCTGGACAGCACTGCTTTAGAATGACACTTGGGTTTTGTTATGCACGCTTCATTCTAGACTGTTGTTTGTAAGGCTGTTGCTTTGCACTAAAAGTCTTCCATGAACTTTGCTTTCTGTCAGAAGTTATTAAAAACAAAATCCAAGTAGTTTTAATTTACTATGGCTCAGGAATCAAGTGACAATCTTCTCCAAAAATCTATAAATTATTGAATATATATATATGTGTGTGTGTGTGTGTGTGTGTGTGTGTACATCAGAAGTTTTCCCACAGGTTTGCTAATAATATTTCTCAAATCATTATTCGATCTTCTGATTCTTAAACTCAGTTTTGGCAGAACAGGACTAAAAAGAGCCATTGTCAAAATGTCCATGTTTATAAATAAACCTCATAAAGTCAGATACTTCAGGTTGATCTGTGTCAAACTCAAGTACAGATTTTAGAATCGAGGGCAATGGGATTGTTACTGAAACACTAAAAACAAACTGTTTTACATTTTAGTTCCAAACTTTAAAACAGGAGTCCTTTAAAAAGTCTTAACATTTTATGTTTTGATATGAATACCAAATGGGAAAAAATAATAATATTCCATAAAACATCTATAATGGAAACATTTTGAATTGATGAACTTCAATCGATGAAAAGCCTCATTAATTTAATTGACACTGTAACTGCTAGTAAGATACCCTACTAGTATTGACTCAATGGGTGTCTACTCCAAGCCAGGCACTAGGAGAGTATTGTCACATATACTATGCTATTTACTCTTTATCTCAATTGATGACGTAGGTGTCACTTTTAGCACATTATATTGCCAGAGCACTAAATCTTTAAAATCTCCTTCCTAGGGTCACATGGACTACTAAGTGAAAGAACAGAGTTTGGACCTCAATTCTGCCTGGCCTGAGCATTCATGAAAACTCCAGTGAGGCATTTTCTTACTTTCATCAACCTCTGTGACTGCAAGCAAGCAACTTGTAAGAGAAACGATAAAAGCAGAGGGGGAAAGATTCTCATTCCTCCAGGTGCCCACAGAATATTGTACATTCTTCTACTGTAGCATCTGCTGAGTTGTATTATAATTTATGTTTCCTCCCTAGTTTATTCCTTGATGAACTTAGTAAGTGGTCCATTGTGGTTGGATGAATGAAGGGATAAATGAATGAATAGTGCATACATAAGAGAATGAGATTGCACAAAATAATCTTGACACAATCTAGGCATGCTTTCTGTGTTCAACCTGAGCTTTACTTAAGCCTGGCCCATCTCATTTCAAGTAATATAATTCCAGAGCTAAGCCTCTTGAAGTACAAGTACTTATATATGTATACTCTTAGTGGTATACAAAACTAACTCCCTCAAGCTCTCATATCTCTGTATCTCTCTCTGTCTCTCTCTCCCTCTCAATCATGGCATGCTGTCAGGTTTAATATTTAACAAAAGAAAACAAACATGGCTATGGAAATGTATCCCCTAAAGCCACATAAACCTGCACAAGTACATGACAATGTAACTGATATGTTAACTCTGTGTTTTTATTTGAACTCTGAGATGGAACTTATCTATATCAGTGGGCATACTCTTGCTCAGTATTTTGATATTCATTTTATCTTTATAGTTCTGCGGATAGCTACAAGTTACTAACTTGCCAAAGACACTTCAGATAGAAAAAAAAAATGTGTACTGAAAAAACAGAAGCATGTGACCTTTCATAGCAATGTCGCTCCTGGAATTAAAGAAAAACAACAACAACAACTGTAACCTCAGAGTTACAGTGATAATTATGTTAAAAAATAAATTCCTGGAAAGCAGGATAGAATAGGAATAAGTAGAAATCTTATCAGTCAAGGGAATAATAAAACAGAAATTATCATGCTGTCTTTTCTAAATACAAGACAATTCAGGAGTGGCACTGAACTAAACTGAACTTTTAAACCCTGCGAAGGGTTGAGAAAAACGAGACCCCCGTCCAACCCAATGGGAAAATATTCATCAACAAGAGATCAGAATATGAGAAAGGCTAATCTCAGAGCAGGCCCTCACCCATGCCTTATTATGTTTCGTCTAGTCAACCCATGTCAATTCTTCTATTTTCTTCATTCATTTTCACTGAAAGAGTGTTTATGCCAGTTGTTTTCCAGGTATGCCTAACCCTAAGCAATGAAAAAATGAAACTTTCTTGGTAGGTTCATACCTAAGTCCAAAATAAGTATTATTGGCATTATAATACCCTTACTCTAACACAACAACAACCTACTAAGCCTCTTTTCAAAGTCAGACCATATTTTTCCTTCCCATGGAATACTCACCACTTGAAATGTCTTATCTCTGTAATTTGCCCTTTACCTATAAAATTTAGGAATGAAACTCAGTCTCAAGCTAAACGAGAGTTTACAACCCTCAGTTCTCCTTCTCTTTTTTTTTTTTAATATTTTTATTTATTTCTAGGAGAGAGAGAGACAGCGTGAGCAGGGGAGGGTCAGAGAGAGAGGGAGACACAGACTCCGAAACAGGCTCCAGGCTCTGAGCTGGCAGTCAGCACAGAGCCCGACACGGGGCTCGAACCCACAAACCGCGAGAGCATGACCTAAGCGAAAGACGGACGCTTAACCGACTAAGCCACCCAGGCGCCCCCTCAGTTCTCCTTCTTAAAACACATTTATGTCATTCTATGACCAAGAAAACAGAAGGTACATGTGGAAACCATTACTTCGCATTGAACCTAATATAAAATGTCATTCAAGCAAGTATAAAATAAATTAGAATGACCACAGAATCCTAATGTCAGTGACGTTTGGTCTTCATCACTTGTAGAAAATATGGCAGGGATGTACTGTGAGATAATCGGAGTATTTCAGAGCCCAAATTTCAAATCTCTATAATCAAAATAAAAGTCCAGGCAGTCCACCATGTGCCCTTTAGAGTTTAGAGAAGGTGAAATCCAAATCAAGGCATCAAAAAACTGTTGACCTTGCTTCCAGATGCTTTAAAGGTTAACGACTATTTCCTGCCTTTCAGGTTATTACCAATCAGTAGTAACTCTTCAGCGATTGATCTTTCAGTTTGTTGGAACCACTTTACTGTTTGGTCTTAGGAGGAGATTCAGTTCATTTCAGTTTAAATAAAGGATACACTACGTGCTGTGCATAATCAATATCTTGATTAACAAGTCAGAAATTGATATACCTTCATACTACTTAAGAGAATTCCTTCCATTGTCCCTCAAGGATTCCATACCTTTTAATTTTCTTTTTCCAGCAAATTAAGACATTACCCTAATCCCTAGTTGGGATTCCTGATCTCTCCTACTGTAAGGCCTTGTTTGCCCAGTACAATGAGCCAGAAGAGGGCAGGGTTCTGGGTCTAAGGGGGCTTTGGCAGCCAGTCATTATCTGTCTATTCAAAGTTAGGCAGGCCTTCTTTCTCCCTGTTTTTCCTCAGTTATGACCCTTCTCTCTCTTTCCTTAGCACTCCGCAGGCTCGGCCTGCCCGCTAAAATCTGACTTCCTTTCTACTCCAACACTCACATGTGGATCTTATATGCTTCCCAGCACATTTGGTATTATCTTGGTTATTGGGTAGCTGATGGAGATTATAATGTGATTGTGTAATGTGTGTTTTATTTTATGTATAAAAAATATATTTATACTGCTTATGCTACTTTAGGTCTTGGCAAAAAAAGATTACCAACACAATGCATTTTTACTAAAGAAATCATTATAGGGGTACTTGGGTGGCTCAGTCGGTTAAGTGTCTGACTTCAGCTCAGGTCATGATCTCACAATTGGTGAGTTTGAGTGAGTTTGAGTCCTGCGTCAGGCTCTGTGCTGACAGCTCAGAGCCTAGAGCCTGCTTCAGATTCTGTGTTTCCCTCTCTCTCTTCCCCTCCCCAGCTTGCATTCTTTCTCTCTCTCTAAAAATAAATAAACATTAAAAAAAATTAAAAATCAATATAATTTATGAACATTATAATATATAGGGAAGTTTGAGACTGACAAATTGTATGGGCTATTTTAGAGCTAGTAGGCATTAAACAAAACTGGTGAACTAAGATCTAGATCATCTCACAGGAGGAGACTCCATATATATCTATATTTATATATATAAACAGACTAGATAAATGAGGATTTTCAAAAATCAACAGGAATATAGGAGTATGGAGACCTGGTTTAAAGTTTATATGAAGAAATCTGAGGGACTGAGCTGTTAACTGCACCTGGATTCAATATGTGATATGATTGCCAAAGAAAGCCCATATCAGCCTCAAACATGAACACAGCCTCCCAGACTCGCTCCAGATGAGGGCCCCAGGGATCATCTAGTGATGAAGACCAGTGCTATTAAATCTCTAACTGGTGTTAGTTCATTTCTAACGTACAATAGGTTTCTGGAAGGGATTCAGGCATCTGATGGGGTAATTGGACAAATAATAGTCTAAGCAAGTACCAATACCAAGATTCCACAATTCTTCTTGACACTTTTTTCAAGCCCTAAGAATAAAGACAGCTTCTTGAGAACGGCTCCTGATCTATTTGGATTGAGGGGGGAAAAATAATATAAAACCTCTAAATTTCCTGTATATTCGTTTTGCTCAAAGTGGGGTTGATAGTTTTCTCTAAGAGTTCTGGCTTTAGATCAAGAAACATTCTCCCAAGGAAAACATTTTGTGACCTCCATCCTTACCATCACCTAAAAATAGACAAAATCAGATGCAGTACTTATTATGGAGAATAGGGTAATCCTTTGGCTGGGTAAGTAGCATGTATGGGGTGAATCCAGGCATTATGGGTCAGTGATGCTATTCTGTGACATGTAACTGTAATATTTATTCTGCAATGACTCATGTATTTACCCTTTGGAACATTCTCATGCATGCACCCTTTGAAAAGAAAATCAAGACTTTTATCATCATAATCCATACCTATGTCATTATGTCTATGTTCTGCTTTGAAAAAGTAATCCAATAGTCAGAATACTCTTCTATATTCCCTGTCCTTTGAAATCCACATAAAAGATTGTTAGGAAATCATCGAGTTATTTGCTTCTGGATAAGGTACCAGGGTGGATAGTTAGAAAAGAGTCAAGCATTCTCACTCAGTGACCTCCATTCTCTTCCCTCCCTGAGGATTTAGAATTATCTGTCCCATAAAGAATTCATATAGTTTATCAGGGAACTCTAGCAGTGAGTGAAAGTTTTAATAGATGCTTCATTCAAGTCCCAAGAAGTTTCAACTCTAACGATAAAACATCACCTACAAATACAACTAGGGTGTATGAACACTACCCTTCAGTCTCTTAAAAGGCAACTTAACCTTTGCTCTCCAAGGTATTTGTGAGGTCATACTTAAATAAGCTTATCACAGTTAAGTAGTGAGAACACGTGCTGAGTAAAAAGAGCAATTTTATTGATAATTAACTTTGTCATTTGCTGCTCAGTAATTTCAGGTGAGCCAAGTGTGCAACCTGATCAGAGGTAGCAGTGAAAGTCAAAATCTTCAAGGAATGAATTCATTTCAGTGAGGATGAGACCAGCCCTAGGCCTACCTCTGTCTTTAATTCTCCACACCAATATCTAAGTAAAATACTAAAAAAATTCTATAAACAAATGTTAATTTGATTGGACTAATTAGGTTACATAAATCAGTATTTAAAAGGAAAGTAACAGAGTCATAAACAACACTGTCTTTGGCACTAAATACCTCCTATTTCGAGACCAGCTTTGCTATTCATCAGTTTGGTGACCTGATTGTTACCTACCATCTCAAAGCTTGAGTATGAGCCTTTGTAAAAGGTAATATTGATATTTGTGTGGGTCTGAATTGAGAGAAATATTTGCATAATCGCAGGCACGTATTCCACTATTGCTGCTCGCTGAGGGTATAAATATTTGGTGAGTAATTCCCTTAAAAAATAGAATAGCTAACATTTATCAAGCCCTTACTTTGGGCCAGACATTGGTTCTACTATTCTTTTTTTTTTTTTTTTTTTTTGGTTCTACTATTCTTGAAGCTTCTACGTATATAATGAGTTACATGTGTTGGACTCATCTCATCTTCCCTAAATTTAATACATGCCATTCTTCCTGTAAAAGTGAATATATATACACACACACATATGTATGCATTTGTACGAAAGAATACTTAAAAAGAAATAAAAGTTGGTATCTCAGTTGAATCATGTCCAATACCAAAGATGGAAATCACATCTTCCATAGTTTTTCAATATGTCTATATAAACCCTCACATATAAACCCTTTTTATTATTTTTATCTAGTAATTTAATTTTGCTTTTCTTAATTTCTTTGTCACATATTAGTTTGGTTTTTAAAATTCATATAGGAAACTTTCTTATAAATCTAGAAATAAAAAGCATAATTTTACATAGTAGCATGATTTAGGGGCACCTGGGTGTCTCAGTCGATTAAGCATCAGACTTCGGCTCAGGTCATGATCTTGGAATTCATGGGTTCTAGCCCCACATCAGGCTCTGTGCTGACAGCTTGGAGCCTGGAGCCTGCTTCAGATTCTGTGTCTCCCTCTCTCTCTGCCCCTCTCCTGCTCATGCTCTGTCTCTCTCTGTCTCTCAAGAAAAATTAACATTAATAAAAATTTTTTAAAAAAGAATTATAATAATTGGATCTTACCCTCCTCTTCTTCATAACTCCATCCTGTTCCTATATGACAATGCTGTTCTACTAATTTTACTCTTATTTCTGCTCTTTTGGGCATTAATTTTACTAAAAGACCTCACAAAGGAAAATTAAATTATGTGTGAAGATTTTCAGTTTTAGGGACCAGCTGTCTATAAGAAAAATTGTAATTCCATTATTGTAAAAGTACTTTCCTTTTTTTATATATATTTCAAATGTTTGACTAATTGCTTTTTGTTCTTTAAAACATTTGGATAAAAGGTTTGCAAGCATATCACTGCCAACATCATTTTTTGGTTTCTAAAAATCAAAAGCTTTCAATTTTTTAAATGTTTATTTTTTGAGAGATAGCACAAGCAAGGGACAGGCAGAGAGAGGGAGACAGAGGATCTGAAGCTGGCTCCATGCTGACAGCACAGAGCCCAAAGTGGGGCTCAAACCCATGAACCATGAGATCATGACCTGAGCTGACGTCAGATGCTTAACCGACTGAACCACCCAGGTGCCCCAGCTTTCTAGTTTATTATAAAGAATGTGACCTGAGACAAGACTTTGCATTGCATATTTACAGAGATACTAATTCCCAAAGCTCTGTGATTTGAATACCATTTATTGTCATTTGTCTTCCCTTCTTTTCCCCAGAGAGAAGGCTCAGTTGCTTTTCAAGTTGCTTCCATGTATTCCAGATGAAAGATGATAAAGGAAAATAAAATTAATGTTATAAATGTAATGATTTAAGGTTAGTGATTTTTTTCTAAGTTTTTCTTGGAAAATTTTAAACTATTTTTCAAGTTATCTATGTCTCTGTGAAAAAAATAGCTAAGCTTAGTGTAATCTTAATGGGCAATTAAATACTTCAAACTAAATTTACTTTTCTTTTAAAAACTATTACAAATGCAAGAAAATTATTAACTTAAAAAAATTTGTTTAGGGGCGCCTGGGTGGCTCAGTCAGTTGTGCGTCCGGACTTTGGCTCAGGTCATGATCTCACAGTTCATAGGTTCAAGCCCATTGGCCTCTGTGCTGACAGCTCAGAGCCTGGAGCCTGCTTCGGATTCTGTGTCCCCCTTTCTCTCTGCCCCTCCCCTACTCACACTGTGTCTCTCTCTCAAAAATAAGCATTAAAATTTTTTTTAATTTTGTTTAAATCTAAGTAAGCTTTAGTAGGACAGCAATTCTTGTTGCTCATGATAACAGTAATTTACAAGGAGTCACCAAAAATGGTAGAAGAGGAGCCTGGAAATTATATACAAAACAAAATTTAGTATCTTATACTAAAATTTTATGAAACTTGTGAAGTTTAGTCTCTAGGCTGATTTATGAAATAATAAAATATTCTCTAAGCAAACACTGAGGAGAAAAATATATTCTTGATTAGGTATTAAGTGATGATATAGCCTAGAGTTTTTTCCTATTTAACCCTTATTTACGAAATTTTTTGCCATTCAATTAACAAGGAATAATTCACTAGAAACTTCGAATCTTTGGAAGTAAAACAAAACAAACAAAGAAAAACAAAACAAAAACACTTCCATAGTACCCCTAGTGCCTATAACAATCCCAATGTTGAATGAAGGGATTTCTTCCCCAACTGGTTGTTCTACTTAACCATCCTCTTCGATCCCAAGGCAATGCAAAAACAAACCCCATAAGATGTAGCCATTCCAGAGAAACCTCCAGAGAAATGTACACCAGCTTTCATTCTAAGAGAAAAGAAAGTTATTTTTTCAACAGACATAGGCTATAATCCCATGGAGTGCCTATAACAGTCTCAGTTCCAAACATGATGCAGGAGGGCTCTGGGAAGGGGATCAATGGAGTATGAGTCAGGAATCATGATCCCTCACCGTGGAGACAAACTGAGCACAGAGGATAAGCACACTCCTTGAAGATGCTTCGGAACAAAAGAAAGGGAGAGGCAGGAAATCGGGAGGTGCCAGTGCCAGGTCTCACTGAGAATGTAGGGATTTTCATTCTAGCCAGATATTCAAGAATACAGCTCAGCTGTATTTTTGCAGAGAAAAAAAAAAAATGAATACAGTAAATCCTTTCTTAACATTCTATCAGCTTGAAATCCCCATTACTTGGCCCTTCTGAATCTCTGTGTACTGCAAGCTGGTAATTAGGTTTTCTTTTTAATTAAAACAAATTTTTTTTTATTTCTGAGAGAGAGAGAGAGAGAGAGAAAGCGTGAGCAGGGTAGGGTCAGAGAGAGAGGGAGATATGCAATCTGAAACAGGCCCCAGGCTCCGAGCTGGCAGTCAGCACAGAGCCCGACGCGGAGCTCGAACCCACGAATCATGAGATCATGACCTGAGCCGATGTCAGATACTTAACCGACTGAGCCACCCAGGCGCCCCTAGGTTTTTAAGTTATCTTTTGTCCCATCAAATAAAGCTTAAATTATATTTGATATAGTTTTACTGTTAAATATATATTTTTAAAAGAGGCTACCCTCATATAACATCTATTTAAGTCCATTTTAGTGCAGCTACTGGTTCATTCCACAGGTGGATCAGAGACTCAATGAGAGGTACCTCATGGTAGAATAAAGCAACATAAAATTTTTAACAAACAGGGAAATACAATTTCTAATTCCCATGATCCATGTATAGGATGGAAATTTTTATGCAAATATTTTTTCAAAGGATCTGGACATCCAAAGTGGCAAAGAATTTGCCATATTGAAGGGCAGAAAAGTAAATTCTAAGTATCAAGATAATGACTGGAAAAAAAATGGCATAGTATAAGAGAAAAGAAATGTAGGATTATTAGTGGAAAAGACCATCAGAATAAATTTAGTAAAAGAGAAAACCAGCCAAGGAATAAATATATAAATCCATTTAGATACTTATGGAATATAATTTATTTTAGTGTATTATTAAAAATTATAGAGACAGGCACAATAAAATAATCATGACTGAATACATATTTGGAAATCTCAAGCTTTGACTTTTTCACCCTATTCCCCAATTATGCTCATACCATACACAGTTCCAAATCAAATCATTCACCCAGCAGTGAAACTAAAGTATTTAACTTCGAACCCTAATTTGGACTGTGTTGATTTGTATATAGTGGTATATTCATTCACTCTTCCTTTCTTTCATCAAAAACAGAGCATGTTCTGAGAACAAACTGAGGACTGATGGGTGTGTGGGGGGGGGTGATGGGCATGGAGGAGGGCACTTGTGGGGATGAGCACTGGGTGTGGTATGGAAACCAACTTGACAATAAACTATTAAAAAAAAACAGAGCATGTTCAATATGCCAAGCATTTTGCTAAGGTAACGATTAGCTAAATCAGACATGATTCTTCAGTGTGAAATCCTAACTACTTTGTGATGGAGAGAGGCCATCCTGAACGACAGGGCGGATCTCTGAGGAAGTGGTGCTCAAGATTAGACTTTGAATACAGGATTTTAAACTAGGTTAAGGGAGCATGGAAGTGAGGGAGGATAAAGGACAGGAAATTCCTTTGTAAGGAAAAGCGCATGTGCAAACATGCCACCGGGAGATGAGTGAGGATACAGATTTGTGGAGAGTCTATGCAAGGCAACTAAGACGGAGTACAGAGCCCAAAGGAGAGAGTGGCTCTATATCGGGCTGAAAGCGAGACAGTTCTCAGGTCACTCAAAATCTTGATGTGAATTTGATGAGATGGGTGTAGGGGGTGACTGCAGAGGGTATTAGGGGAAACGTTCAGAGATGTATTTTGAGATTATTTGGTTCACAGAATAGAAAATAGTCTGGAAAATAAAAGCAAGAGCAAATGCAGGAAGATCACTTGGAAGCTTTTTTCGCATTTGCTTAGACTAAAGATACAGTAATTGGGACTAGGGTAGTACCAATAGAAATAGTGAGAAGTCAACAGACGTAAAAAATATTTAGACAGTTAAAAACTACGATTTGATGGTTTGGATGTTGGGGGGAAAGGGAAGGATATATTAAAGATGATTCCGATTTTTTGGTAGTATAACCAGAATACTGTAGTCAACATTCACAAGGACAATAAATAGAGAACAAATATCAAGAATTCAGGACCAAGTGTAGAGCAATGGAAAGGGCACATTTGTGAGTTTCACTGTAGAGGGCCATTGTGACATCCAGGAGAGTGACATAAGGGTCTGAATGTCCAAGGAGAAGCCTGAGTAACAAATATTTATGTAGATATGGATGATTTTGCTTAAAGGGAGGATATAAAATGAGGAAAAATTGGCAATGGCTCTAAAACCTTCAGGAACCTCAACATTTAATGGCTCAGTGGAGGGAAATGGACCTGCCTAGGAAGCTAAGGAAAAGTGGAAAGAAAATAAGAGTGTAAGTAAGGAAAGAGAATTTCTCAAGACATTCTTGAGTATTGTCAAAGACTACAAAGATGTCCATCTAATATGCTGATGACTGAAATGGTTCCACTGCATTTAGCAAGACAAAGATCACATGTCACCAGCTAGAGCTACTTCGATGGAGTGAGGCAGTGGGGACTAGTGAAATAGACAGAGGAGAAGGGGGGAGGCAGGTGTGAGGAAATGATGGTGGTAAATCAAGACAACTTTCTTGGCATTGAAGGAACTAAGAAGGATAAAAGTTGTTATTTATAAAAGGACTTGAGAAAATAGAGATTTATTGTTATTTGTTTCACTTTCTGTGATTTGGTTTGTTGGGGTTTGTTTGTATTTTGGAGAGACTAGAACATATTTAAGAGTAAATGGGAGCTCTTAAGCAGTTGAGAGAAACAGTTTGAGAGTGCTGGGATCCTGAGAAAGCCAGAGTTGAGATCAAGTAAAGAATGAGAATAAGATGGGTATTGGATGTCAGGAGATTATATGCTAGGTTTGAGGAAGAGAGGGCTGCCATTTGTATGTGCCTGTGTTTGAAACAGTAAGTGAGTTCACTTGCTCTGGGCAGATCACTCATTGAAACAACCAGTAGTAAAAGGGTGAGGGAATGGAGGTTTAAAAAGAGTAAACAAGATCTATCATTGTCATTGGGAGAAATGGGGAATGTAATTGACCAGGAAAACATAATCAGATGATACAATGGAGACAGATGGTTGTGTATCCACAGTGGAATCAACCCGCCCCTGGCGGACAGGTATGAATAATGCAGATAATTGGGGTCATAAAAGAATAAGGTTTTGCCTTTTCAATAAAAAAAGCAATGGATAAGAAAGAAAAAGAGGTGTTGTCTGAAATGATAGGACTCTGAGCTAGATTGGAGGAAAGTGAGAAAAGGAGAGATCTGATGGCCTGGGAGACAGGCTAGGGGTTAATGAGGGTGAAGGAGCAGTTGTAAACAATTGTGCCAGGGGGCGCCTGGGTGGCTCAGTCCTTTAAGCGTTGGACTTGGGCTCAGGTCATGATATCAGGTTCGTGGGTTCGAGCCCCGTGTTGGGCTCTGTGCTGACAGCTAGCTCAGAGCCTGGAGCCTGTTTCAGATTCTGTATCTCCCTCTCTCTCTGACCCTCCCCTGCTCACACTGTCTCTCTCTCTCTCTCAGAAATAAATAAAACCTTAAAAAAAAAAACAAAACAATTGTGCCAACAAGCTTGGTGGACGGATGGTTGCTGTTGGAGGTTAAGATGCTTGAACTAGTGCTTTGAGAGGTAGAATGGATTAGTGATGATAAGGTCTGGAGGGAGTGGAAGACTGAGATGGCATAAAGAACAGGTTATTGAAGATGGCTAGCAGGTCAAGGAACAGAAAAGAGAAGGTTCTGACAGGTCATTCCCATAAATGCTGAAGTCCCTGGAATGATGGCAGCCCTGAAGGGGAAAGGTAGCTAATGATACAGGTACCAGTAGCTTAGATGAATGGGGTGGGGAGTGGTCACACGGTCTGGAAATGACTCCAGCAGAGACATCTATGGAGAAGAGTATAGTGAAGCAGACTCAAAGAGCAAGTGTTTTCGTTTACATGAATGGATTTAGCAATAATAATCTCAAATAAGCACTGAGGCACATACTAACCCTGTCTCCAAGTCCTGTTGTCAGAATATCAGCTAAAGTAATGCTATTCTTCTTCTCTAATCACCTAATTATACTTACTGTCAAAAATTTTATACAGTTGACTTAGAGCAGAGAATATCAAAATTATTTTTAATTATACCTTTTCTGTTGTGAGAGAATAATTAACTGTTGTCTATGATTCTCAATGAAGAGACTCACCTAGAGCAGGGTTCAGTAAACTTTTTAGAGAGGGTCATGGAATAAATATCTTAGGCTATGTGGGCCAGTCTATCAAAACTACTTAATTCTGCTATTGTTGTATGAAAGCAGCCATAGATGATGTATAAATGAAGGTGAACCCAATCTGCCCCCTTCACATATCTATTGTCCAATTCATTCAGGGCTCAAGGAGAAAAGGAAATGGAATTAAAAACCAATAATTATTTATGAGGCACATGGGTGGCTCAGTCGGTTAAGTGTCTGATTCAGCTCAGGTCACGATCTCATGGTTCATGAGTTAGAACCCCGCACTGGGCTCTCCACTTTCAGCGAGGAGCCTGCTTCAGATTCTGTCTCCCTCTCTCTCTACCAATTCCATTGCTCGCTCCATCTCTCTCAAAAATAAATAAACATTCAAAAAAAAATTTTAACCCACAATTATTTCCTTCAGGTTTAAAACTAAGGGAAAACAGACACAAGTTCATGATCTTCCTTTCCCCCGAAACAAATAAAATTGAAAGCAAGCACTTACCTGAACATACAGTTCTCTGAGTTCATACTGAAATTTCTTGGGATCTGTAGTAATCGTCACTGGGCCAATTTCTATGAGGATAAAAATGACATAGGTAAATAAATTGTAATCAATAGCACTAAAGACTTCATCATGTTTGCGAATGTCTTTTCATTGTGCACTACATGGCTATTTATTAGTAAGAAACATATAGCCAGCAAAATAAAACAACAGACTGTTTCTCAGTTTATAGCTACCGACAAATAACTTAAATTTTGCTGAAAATTATGCATATTCAGAGTGAATTTTTAGCCTTAGGAAATGCAAAGGGCAGTTATAAGACCTAGAGCCAGAAGACCCCAAGTTCAGTCCCTTTTTACTCTCATCAGTCAATGAATATTTATTGAATATCTACTTTGTTGCTGGACTCTAAATTAATTACCCATCCATCCTATAATTCTGTTTTCTCAACTACAAACTGTGAATTTGTTTGTAGCTTTTCTGTAAGTCCAAATCAGCTCAAAATAAAAAGTTTAATATTAAACAACAACAATAAAAATTACCTTCAATGCCACAGAGTTTTTAAGAACTTGTAGAAGCACTGATGTGAAGACATTAAAAGTTGAAGAAATAGTCCCCATCACTTCCTTTCCTGGGCTGGGGCTGCTATCCAGCACTATCACCCTTCACCTGAGCCAGCTCTGACCACTTGGTGGTCACTGCCACCCTCACGACTACCCTGATGTACTGCACAAACCACTACTCCAAATGGGAACAAGGGGGCCACTGCATTCCTTAAAAAACCAGGACCTGGGGTGCCTGGGTGGCTTAGTCGGTTGGGCGTCCGACTTTCGCTTAGGTCATGATCTCGCGGTTCATGGGTTCGAGCCCCTCATCGGGCTCTGTGCTGACTGCCAGCTCAGAGCCTAGAGCCTGTTTCGGAGTCTGTGTCTCCCTCTCTCTCTGACCCTCCCCTGCTCATGCTGTCTCTCTCTCTCTCCTAGAAATAAATAAAAATATATATTAAAAAAAACCCAGGACCTAAGTCAGGTGAAGAGAAAGAGCCCAAATACCAGGGGTGGTTAATTTGGCAATATTTTTTTTTTTTGTAGGATGCAGCATGTCTAGAGTAAACATTTTCACCCACAAAGATCATTTTCTTAAAAATAACAGTCAACCTTTAAAAGAGACAAGTGGATAGGGTGCCTGAGTGGCTCAGCTGGTTGAGCATCCTACTCTGGGTTTTCAGGTCATGATCTCACAGTGTGTGACTTTGAGCCCCACAGTGGGCTCTGCACTGTTAGGATTCTCTCTCTCCCTCTCT
This sequence comes from Hyaena hyaena, assembly GCF_003009895.1. Lineage (NCBI taxonomy): Eukaryota > Metazoa > Chordata > Mammalia > Carnivora > Hyaenidae > Hyaena > Hyaena hyaena. The sequence goes on along the minus strand of NW_024081238.1, from coordinate 20,694 downwards.
TTCTGCCCCTCCCCTGCTCACTCTCTGTCCCTCTCTCAAAAAATAAACTAAAAATAAATAAATAAAATAGACAAGCGGAAAGTAGCCTATATGGGTATCAATTACTTCCTTAAGAAACACCCACACATTTAGTAATATAGTATTCAAATTCATGAGTATCACATGCACTGACACTAAATTCCTAGGGTGGATGCAAAGTTTTCCATTTTATCTAATGAAGATACAGGCTGCATTCAAGATGATAATGTGGAACTATAACACGAAATGATAAAAATATTTAACATTTAATTTTTACAAGACATTTTCTAGCTTCAAAGGCACACTGCTAGAAAAAGACTTTATGACTTCAAAGGACAATAATTAATTAGTCAGGCCTTCTACAATGTGCTAAATGTAATACAAAAACAGGCTGTAGGATTTTAGAAATAAATGAGGCAAATTGGAAAGGAAGTACCATTTGTCTGCCATAACCCATGTAATTTTTCTTAGAAATCACATGAAAAAAATACCTCCATCCTTCATCACACAGATCCCAGATTAGCCACCTTGCGGTTATACAAAAGGAATGGAGAGGCAACTGAAGAAATTGTGTGAAAATGCAAACATCTGCATTCCATACCAAGTAGAACAGTTATTAGTTGTGTAAATGTCTTGTCCCAAGTATATGGAAAATCAGAGAAGCCTACTCCCTCAAGACTAAACAAAGGCATACTTTGCAAAGGAATGCATAATAGCAAAGAATATGCCAGACAGTTACACCCTGACATATAAATTGTCAGTGGCATTGTCAAGCCAAACTTCCATGTTCCTCCATGGCATAATACTGAAATAATTCTAGAATTCAAAGCTCAGGAATTAGAAAGACAAAGAATACTGGAAAAAAGCAATTACATAAGAAGAAAAAGATCAGACATATGAGAACATTCGCTATAATAATAAGTTAAAAAATAGCCTGGATATATGCCTGTTCTTCAACAGAGGAGATCAAGGGCTGCTATTGAAATAAGAGGACTGATTAGCCTTCATTTATATTCACAGACTCAAATATCCATTTGTTTCCAACTAAGATAGGAAATTCCTCCTGAATCTCATTAATAAGCATTTTTGCGAACTGTACTGGACAGCTGAGATAAATCTTTTATCGGTTAGGAGAAATACTCAGGAGAGGTGTGGGCTTGCTGAGCTGCCATATTCCTCCAGCTGTAAGCATCCTTTCCAACTCTTTAGAATAGAATGATATGACTCTGGCAAAATCAGCGCTCCTCCCTTTCAGGACTTGCTTCCATTCCAGCCTTGCTCTTCACTTAATAGAGCCCTGTGCCAGTGTGTTATGAGCAATTTCCTCTTCTCTTCCCTTTTGCTTGTGTTGGTTTCATCCCCTGCCAAGGCTTTGATGACATCCAGCAGGTACAACTTTGCCCTCTCTTCCTGCCTGAACACGGTCCTCTATTGCATATAGAATTAAATCAGAAGTCTCCAAGGCATTCCAGGCCTCTCTTCTATTAATCCAATTTTCTAACTTTGTCAACACCCATTAGCATGAGGCTACTGTGCTTCCTCACCACCCCCATGGCCATCCCCACTGTCTTTCATCTGCCCATATACCACTCATTCTAAAAAGCCTGACTTAAGTCCTACTCCTTAAATGTTTTGCCTTTCCTCCAATTTGCTTTAATGTTGTTTTGATAATATTTGTACAATAAACACATGGGAATAATGAAGGTGCACAGCATTTAAGAGAATGCAGAGATCACCTCCACTTCATTCAGTTAACTTTATCTAGCAATTTACAAGTAAAACGCACCAAAAGAATCACTCAATCAACCAACCATCAATCTCCAAACAGACGCACTGAGCTGGAAGGGGCATTAAAGATCATTCGTTCAATCTCTTTATCAACAGACAAGAAAACTTGAGGTCCAGTAAAGACAGACTTGAAAACTTGGGTGATTAAAAAAAAAAAAGGTTAAGATTTCTGAAAACATTTTCTACACAGAGCAACCTGTCTAACTCACTAATATTTCTTCTTTTCTAAGATCTCCATTCTGTTGATGACGAAAGTACCACTAACTTTCTCCTCTTTTCCTCTGGACCACAGGCAAGATAGGCCATGATCAAGTGTCTAATCTGATGCATGCAACATCCAGAATTCTTAATTGTTGCAGGCCTGGATAATGTCTTTAACAGACCAATGAACAATAAAGGAAAGAAAAAATAAAGGTTAAAGATCAAGCCCAGGCTTCAGATCCTTTATTTCTTGCTCTTTTCATTACTCATGGAGACTCTTGTTATAGTTAAAGACCATGAGACATGATCGATATGACACTGATAAGTCAACCAAGTAAGCTTTCAGTTTTCCCTATTAACCAAATGTTTTGTTCTTTAACCAGGTTATTAATACGTAATCAACAGATACAATTTTCCACGTACACCTTGTCTTACAAAAGAACCATTACAGCAACATGCATTATTTCAAAAATAAGAAATAGGTCATGCTTCAGAAGACCACTTTTGATTTAAAAAAATAAAAACCACAACAGTGTCCAAAACTCCAAGGCAATCTCCCCTTTTCATTAATTTTGTTATATCTCGTTTCCTAGGGACTTATCAGATGGGTTGGATTCATTTCCAGCATCTCAGCCATTGTTCTCTTAATCTAAGTCGCTGGATTGTATTTGAGAAAATAATGGAAAGAAGTTCACAATGTAATATTTTCTTTCACTGCTTCACTTGGCAAGATCAATATCCAGTTTCTCACTTCCTTTTTCCTTTCCACTAACAGAGTTCTGCTCCTTACAGTTTTTCTTTACTCAAAGTGTTTCTTGATAATAAAGAGGAATAGTTACTGCTGCTTGCTGGGGTTTAACACTGCCTGTGCATGATTTGATAACAGTATGTACAATTTTTTTGGTTTTCAAAAATACATAGTTCATGGCATTATATTTATAGTTACACATAAACATGTGAAAAGCTAAAATGAGACCCTTAAGCTTCATTATAAATGAATCAGTATTTGCAAAGCATTATAGAAGAATCAAAAATATCTGTAAATCATACAGCCTGTCATAATGGAAATTTAAAGATCGTTAAAAATTATAGCAAGCCATGGAAACTTAGAACGTCTAATTTAGCACCTGAAAAGAGCCAAGTAATACAAAAAAGATGGCAAACTTTCTCAGTGTCCAGAGAGAATACAGACCCCTAAACTCTAGGAAAATACGGAGTGAAGGTAACAGGAGGAGATGAGGAATGAGTTGGCACTGGAAGAAAGCACCAGATTAGCAGAGGGCAGTATTAGAACAAAGAAATTCTAGGCACTGGGACATGGGAGGTTCAAAATTGCTTCCATGAACTGAATCTCAACATGTTCCACTCTCTAAAAATTCTGCTCCTGGTCAATTAAACACAAATTAATTACAATGTCTTCTATGTGTAAACCTACTCATAAATAGACATATTCAACTCATAAAAGTCGTTTACATGAAAATTCATAAATTATGTTTCCTGCTTTGGGATGTTACAGAAAATCAGATTAATAACTATATTTACTTACACTGTTTTCAATTTAACCCACAATACACTCTTTCCAGATTTCTCGACCCTCACTCAATTATAACTTTGCTGTCCAGCACCATTTTTAAATTATCTGCATCTAATCCACGAAAACAGAACTGTTTCCTGACTTTGAACTAAGGTAATGCCAAATATATTTCAGGAATTATTTGAGTACATTCCTACTCACATTAGAATAGGTAATTTTCAAGGCTCCTTAAAGGCCCTTAATGATTGTTTTGACATGAAGTGATGTATTTGGTGTGTTTTATAAAATCCAGGCCAATGATGAATTTGTGCATAGCATGTTATCTAGTATTGATTAAATAGCAATCTGCCCTACTACCCAAGGAGATTATTCATTTAACAGTAAGTTATATAACCTTAAATATATGCACTTAACAAAATTGCAACTAATATACTTAAAATGCAAGCGTCATTTCACTTGGACTGTTGAACAAGATATAGAAAAAATCGTGAACATGAATTCACCAATGTTACACAGCAGTTTAGAACAGGAAGCAAAGAAGAATGTCTTAATAATTGACACAGGAGTTTAAGGTATATTGAGTAGGAAGGATGTTATTGCTTACACTGGACCTTAGCCATAGCTGTAGCAAGCACTCTTGCAAAAACAGCCGTGGGATTTTTAATGCCCAGCAAAGTTCAAACTCTCAGTTTTACCTGATATCCTAAAATGGCATTTTAACACCAAAACATATCCATGAATTGATAAGGTATACTCAGATAAGAAAACGTATATTTTCTCATGTACTTAATAAAATTTAATTAACAAGCTTTCCAGTGTGATTAAGGTACTCCGGAAACAAGAAGAAAATGAATACTATGTACAAGAACATTTTAAAACTTAAATAGTGACATTCTGAAGAAATGTGTTTTTAATAGTAAGATAAAACTATTAGAATTCATTTCAAAGTTTTAATTGTTCTCTTAGACAACTCTTTAGCATTAATGGTCTTTCAAATAAATCTAGACATCAGTGAGGGATAAAGAAAACTTATAAAAGGAATAAAATGTTGTTGAAGAAAAAATACATTTATGAGTCTTTAGAAACGAATTGCTAATGTCATTAAAATTTCCACATGTTAGGAGAATAGACTTAACTTCAGCCTGGATTATTTCCACAACTAAACAAATATATGGAGTCCTTTGATCATGTTTTCAGGGAAAATATAATTCAGAGACCCAAAATCATATATATGAAGAAACACTTTATTTGCAAAAAATATGGGGATCACAGACACTGCTAAAAATATGATAGATGCATTTATGGGTCTCTATATATGTGACAGTATGTATATGGTTTCCCCAAATACTTGCATTCATTTATTCAACCAACAGGCACTACATCCTTACAGTTAGTTCGAACTGGCAGGAAAAAGCTCAAGCAAGCAAATAGATTTAAAGAGAGATGGCAGAATCAGACATGTCTGGGTGTGTCTTACAAATTAAAGGGCTGACTGCAGGGACTTAAGACCAACGCATTTGTACAAGGCCTGCTCTCAGAGGCCTCTGCTCTGTTGAGAATACTCTGCAGCAGTCAACTGTCTTCAAACAATTTTATCTTTGAATTTGTGTTTTGAAGGTGCAGTTCAATGGGACAATGGAATATGCAGTCTGCACTTGGAGCCTTGGCTTATGGTGTGTCCTGCCTGCTACCACTTCTGAGGACAGGTTCTCAGCCACCTCTTCTCCCACCCACACATGCCCCAGGCACTCCCCAGCAGCGCTGTTGCTGCTTCTGTAGGCTGTCACTATCCACCATCCACCCAAGCAGGGACCTCAATGTCAGGATAGGAGGGGTGGCAGCTCCAACCACTAGAAGCCATTTCTCAGCCAGGGCAAACCTTCTACACACTCTCAACCCAGGTACCAAGCACATATCAATGCCATGATTTAAAGATCCCTGGGGGTCACCTGTCTACCAAGGGTTGGAGCCACAGGAAGAGATGTCTGGCTCAGCTGACCAGACCCTGCCCCAGGCTGAAGCACAGTCCTTGTCCCACACCTGGAGGGGGGTGTAACCCCACAGCCCATTGGGCCACATGCAGAGCTCGGCCCACAGACCAAGGGACTGAGGTTCAGGACCTCAAAGGCAAGCACAGGTCTATATTTGGCTCACAGTTACTCTGGTGCCCAGGGGTGCTCCCTCCAGGCGCCATGTCTGAAGGCTCTTGTCTTCCTCTTTGTAGCTCTCTGACGTCTGGCTTAAGTTAGTAGCATGGATTTTTACTATCCATCTTTATTTTGTGCAATGCCAGTTTTAAATGAAAATATCAGAGCATTTAACTTGTGAGTAGACTCAACCAAATTACACAATTTGTATTTTGTGTTGATGTCAGATGGTGCCTCCAACTGAGTAGGAAAGACACACACAAGCCAGACTTAGGAAGGCTGAACGAAGAACATTCACTTATAATCATAGCAAAGGTGTAAGTGTTCCAAGTTTATCATGATATTGTATTAAGTAATGCCCCTTATGGAAGAACAGAAAGGATTTTTTAAAAATGTTTTTATTTATTTCTGAGAGACAGCGTGAGCAGGGGGTCAGAGAGAGAGAGAGAGGGAGACACAGAATCTGAAGCAGGCTCCAGGCTCTGAGCTAGCTGTCAGCACAGAGCCAAACGTGGGGCTCAAACCCACGGACCGTGAGATCATGACCTGAGCCAAAGTTGGACGCTTAACTGACTGAGCCACCCACGCGCCCCAGAAAGGATTTTTTAGTGAAAAAAAACAACAACCAGGGTTATAAAAAAGAAAGCTAAATATTAAGATATATGTATTCTGACAAGTCAATTTATGGATTTAATACATCAAATATCTCAAAAAAGTTTTTTTGCTTGTGTGTGCTTTAGAATACTTCAAATTGATAATCTTAAATGTATTTTGAACAGCATTTTCAATTAATGAAAATTGACAAGATAATAAAGGACATCACAAGCCTCAACAACTAAAAGGACAGAACTGCTGGTAAACAAATGAATATAAAATAAACTCTAAAAGGCTGACATGGTTCAATATAACCATTATTATAATTTTAACTGAATCTAAATTAGAATATAAATCAGAGATATAGAAAAATAACATTCTTCTTTTCAAAGCAATAGGAGAAATCACCAGGGAAAATACTGACAGATATGAAGATATAGAAATCAAATGAAAATTGGTTTCACTTTGTGAGTACAATATAACATACAGAGTGCTCGAATCACTATGCTGTACACCCAAAACTAACATACACTTTGTGTCACTATACTTCAGTTAAAAACAATCAAATGAAAATTAAATTCTAAAATAAAATAATGCCAGATTTGGCAACATTTATGTCATCAGTTAAAATCTATACTATCTGAAGAGATCATTCAAATTTGCACAAAATAAAGTACCAATCACTACATAAAAGGAAAATTCATTAAAAGAAGGAAACCAAAGCAATAAGACCAGAAGCAAATGTCTGCAGTTATAGTGAAAGAGGTGTAAACTTCAGACAATTTTAAGTAACATGTAAGAAAGAAAAGAGTTTTTTTAAGAGTATCACTCGGGGCGCCTGGGTGGCTTAGTCGGTTAAGGGTCCGACTTTCGCTTAGGTCATGATCTCGCGGTTCGTGGGTTCGAGTCCTGCGTCGGGCTCTGTGCTAACTGCCAGCTCAGAGCCTGGAGCCTGTTTCAGTCTGTGACTCCCTCTCTCTCTGACCCTCCCCTGCTCACACTGTCTCTCTCTCTCTCCTAGAAATAAATAAAAATAAAAAAAAAAATTAAAAAAAAAAAGAGTATCACTCTAACTATAACCCTACCTGGAATATGTGTACTGTTGGTAAGATTATAAGTGGTTACCGCTTCAGTGAAATTTACTATAGATATATATATTTTAGGTATAGTAAGTCTTAAAAGTATCTTCAGATAGTCATTTTCCTCTTGGTTATAATTCACTAGAAGTAAAAAGATACTGACATGACTAAGATATCAACAAATTAAGTCAAAATAGAGAAATGTTTAGAAACATATAAAGCTCTAAATAATATTGGGCAGCAATTAAACCATTGGTCTGTATAGAAACACAAGTAAACATTTATCATATAACATTAAATAAGAAGGGGAAACATAAATTATATATACACTTTGATCACAACAGTAGAAAGAGATTTGCATACGGACAAATTCTGAAAGGTCACACCAAAGTAAAGATTGATGTTTGGAAGAGGTAGAACAATGAGAACTTTTTTTCTTTCATCAAAAAACCTTCAAGTTAGTGGACCCATAATTTAAGGGGGGAAAAATTTCACTCGAGCACGTATAAGCTTGAGGTTATACTCCTGAATTTGTGGCTCTTCATTGGTTTATAATGGTCTTTAGTAAAAGGCACACAAATCTCTCTCTGCATTAGGCAAAATCACAAGGAAAGCATTGACCTGGGACATTATTTATTACTGTTGTGAGGTGAAATATTTGAAGACGGTAAAATATTTAGAATTTAGTTAAAACAGTGATTGTTTGGACAGAGTATTCTTTTTCAATCCTCTCACTTCAAGCTTTCACCTTTTAAGTGCACAACTCTTGTTAATGTCGTCTTCCTACTGCTAATTAGTCTATTGAATATACAAAGAATTCCTTTTGATGCGATGAAATAAAACGCTCTGCAAAACCCGTAACACTGAAATTCAACCTCAGTCTTATTTTGGTTCTATTATTGTTATTGATTTTCATTTGCCCTCCACACTCTTGCAATGACGTGTGCCTATTCATATACACGTGTCTCCAGTCTTGCTTTTTTCTCTTCAGAGGAGAAATACTGAAAATATAAAATATTCAGTATACTTATAAAGATTGAACATGAAACTGAATCATCAATGTGAGTATCCACTTTAAATTTAAATACCTCTCCTAAATAGGAAGAAGTTCAAAGTATTCATCTTAGTTGGTGGGTAAAATCATCCCTGAACTGGAAGTTACCATAGTCTCATTAAGGTCAATGAAGTTAATTGCTTCATCTCAGTGTGAATATTCTCCAAAGGTATTTTCAACCCAAGGCAAACCGGCACCTGATGCCCATGCTTGGTACTGGGAAGGCATCCACATAGCAGCCATCCCACTTCCTCTCTTCTCAGGTCCCCAGCACACTGCTGCAATTGCAAGGCCAGGAGTGTGTGTCCCCATAGATACCAACAGGCTGTGGCCCGTGTCCAATACTTGCCAAACACTATACACAAGGAACAAGAGACATTCTGTTGGATTTTTCTGGTATCACAGTGATCAGTCTCTTCTTATCACCACAGGGTTTCAATATCTCTGCTCCAAGTTCCCATGCGTCTCTACTTCATTTTGAAGAGCATTCCTGTTAACTGATTATATCAAGCCTTCTCTTTAAAACCTGAACTCCAAAAGGCAGGAGGCGTTTCTTTGTTGTACAATCTGTACTCAAACCAAAATGCAATAACTAACAGGTGTTTTATAGGCATCCATTAATACCAATTAGCAGAGACACTGAAAGGGAGATTTGTCCAAGTAAAGTTCCCAACCACATTGATTAATGGTGCTTAGATTGGTGCTGGTCCAGATCCCACCAGAAAATCTACATAGACTAGATGAAAGTGTCACTTGATTTGGAATTGTTTAGTCACATGACCCATATTTACTAAATACTGGACTGAAGAGGCAGTCTACCGCTTTGGTTAAGAGTGTTGCTTCCCCCTTATCAAACTAAACTTTTCTTCAGGATTTCACTTAGGTCTCAACTTTTTGGGAACACCTTCCTGAATGTTTCAACTCTTAGAGATCATTCCTATGAATTATTTTAATGACATGTCTTAACTGCTTATTTGGTATTTACCAGCTGTGATAGGCATTTTCTAAAATGGCCTCCAACGATCCTTACTGGCTGATATTCATACCCTTGCGTAATCAATCCCCTCTCTTTGAGTATGGGCTGAACCTAATGAAGAGAACAGTGCAAAAGTGATGGGCTATCACTACCAAGACTAGGTTACAAAGAGACTATGGCTTCTGTCTTGCATGCCCTCTCCTGCTGCTTAACAAAAATTACCCCTTGCACTACCCTATTTTCCTATAGAGAGACCCACATGGAAGGAACTGAGGGCAGCCTCTGGCCAACAGCTTATGAGGAACTCAGTCCTGCTAACAACCATGTCGGTAACCAAGTGGACCCTTCTGTCAAGCTGTAAAATGACTACAGATCAAATCAGTACCTTGATAGCAGATTTTCGAAAGACCCCGAGTCAGAAGACCTAGCTAAGGCATACTAGGATTCCAACAAAGTATGCTATAAAAAGTATTCTGTTACAACACAAAGTTTTGGAATAAATTTTTGTGCAGCAGTAGATAGCTACATTAATTTAACTGCATATTGTCTCCCAAGCTAGATTATAACTGTTCTGATGACAGCAACTGTGACATTTTGAATCTCCATCCCTTGGACTATGACCCTCACTGTTTGATGGTGGTGATGTTACAGAAATACGTGGACAAGAATTTTGAACAATATATACAAATCATTACCTTAAAATAGTCCCTATAGCAAATAGAGAGGAATCACAGTCTATCTTCAAGAATTTATAGTTTAATTTGCAAGAAAATGTAAATGTTTGTATGTATATGTACGTGTGTTTATAATAAATAATTGTTGAAACAAACACACAGGTACTATAGAAATGGCCAATTTTATTAGAAGTGAATATTTAAGTAATTATTTAAGTAATTAAGTAATTTTAAGTATTTAAGTAATTATTATTATTAGGTAATCATAAAAGTAAATCATGAGGGGCGCCTGGGTGACTCAGTGGGTTAAGCATCTAACTTCGGCTCAGGTCATGATCTCATGGTTTGTGGGTTCGAGCCCCGTGTCGGGCTCTGTGTTGACAGCTAGCTCAGAGCCTGGAGCCTATCTTTGGATTCTGCGTCTCCCTCTCTCTCTGACCCTCCCCTGCTCACGCTGTCTCTATCTCTCTCTCAAAAATAAATAAAACATTAAAAAAAAAAGTAAATCATGGAAAGGAAGTGTGAGATCTAGAGAAATCAGAAAATATTAGTATGACTATGTGAAAAATATGTAAGAAAAAGAAAATACTAAGTATTACAAAAACTCTTAAAATAATCATGGCACTAAAAACACTAGAAAAATAGTGAATATCAATAAAACTTCTGAAGTCATACATACATTATCTCTAATGATGCTTATGAATCTCATCATGATAATGAAATCAATAATGTCAAAGGGATGAATTAACTGAAGAACATTGAAAGTAACTAAAGTTGAATTAATATTCAAAAAGTTATTAATGAAGCATACACTCTATCAAAGAATGATCTGTCAAAAATTTAAGATCTCTTCAGGCAAATACTCTTCTAATGCTTTTTAACTCAATAAATTATTTTTTTGTTCATTTTTATTTATTTTGAGAGAGAGAGAGAGAGAGAGAGCAAATGGGGGAGGGTCAGAGAGAGAGGGAGACAAAATCTCAAGCAGGCTCCTTACTGTGAGCGTAGAGCCGGATGCCGGTCTGAAACTCACAGACCCTGAGATCATGACCTGAGCTGAAGTCAAGAGCCTGGAGCCTAACTGACTGAGCCACCCAGGTGCCCCCAACAAATAATTTTTAAGTCCCTACCAGGTAACCATGCCCCATGCTTGAAGCTAACCTACTATGTAGCTGTACTGTGTGAATTTATGTGACTTCTTTTTAATTCTGTAAATTTCAACCTATCTACTGAGTTTACTATTAAAAAACTGAATATGTTTGGCACAGGTCATAAGAAAGAATGTTTAGAAGATATTTTTCTGAAGAAGAAATAGAACAGACTGAGGTAGAACAGAACACATTATTAAGTGCTTCATATCTGACAGCACTGTGCTTGGCACAAGGGAACTAACTGTGGAAGAGACAGACATGATCCCTTTCCCATGGAATTCACCATCTTAGAGAGAAAAGGAAGAATAAACAAACAAGCAAACAGAAAAAATAGTAACAGATTGAAATAAGTGCAATGATGGACATAAGCAAACTACTGAGACTGATATAATGGGGAGAGTAACTGCTTAATATTACATTACCAAGGGAAGACCTCTTTTCTTTGTATAAAATGAATGTCCACAGGGGCGTCTGGGGGCTCAGCGAAGGGTCCGAATTTGTCTTCGGTCAAGATCTCACGGTTGTTAAGTTCAAGCCCCACATTGGGCTATCTGCTGTCACCAGAGCCTGTTTTGGATCCTCTGTCTCCCCTTCTTTGCCCCTCTCCCAATCATGCTCTCTCTCTCTCTCTCTCTCTCTCTCTGTCTCTCTGCTTCTCTCTCAAAATAAATAACCATTAAAAAATAAAATGAATGCTCATAATCTCTGCCCATTTTTATATTGGGCTGTTGGTATTTTTTGTGTCAATTTGTAGAGCTCTTTATAATAAATTATGTTTCGTCTATTACATGAATTGCAAAAAGTTTTCACTACTTTGATGTTTCTTATAAGCAATTTTGACCATGCAGAAAGTCTTCTTTTATGAAGTAAGTAAAATGTATTACTCTTTTTCTTATGGTTCCTGATTTTTATCATAGTTAGGAAAGCTTTTTCATGTTGAGGTTATATAGAATTCTCCCATGATATCTTCTATTACTTTTATGGTTTATTTTCTATACTTACATCAATGATCCATTTGAAGTTTCTTCTGGTATAAGATATGAGGTATGGGTCCATTTTTTTTTTTTCCAGATGGCTACCCTGTTGGCTCATTATCATTTACTGAAAAATCCATTTTTCCCCATTGATATTACATGTGCTACAATTCACATATGTATTCTATATTCTTTTCCATTAATTTTTGCCTCCACGCCCAGAACCAAACTGTCTTAATAACTGAGATCTACTAAATTTTAATCTCTGGTGGGGCTAATTCCACATCATTGCTCTCCTTTTGCTAAATTTTCTTGGCTATTTGTGCTTGTATATTTTCTCCATTATCAACTTTAGATCAGTCTATCTAAGTCCAAAAATATCCTGTAAGTGTTTTTGTGATTGTCACATAAATTTATAAAATGAATCAGGAGATACTGACAAGATATTAAGACTTTCCATGGTGCATTATTCTAAATATCAAAGTATGCTTTTGGGAACAGTAGAAACCTTTTTAAAAAGTGTTTTTTTTTTCCATCTAGAAGGTGACACATTGCTTGTTAATATTTTATATATATATTTTGATGAACATTAGGTATCTTTTTTCCATTATGTCTCCTAATGGTTACAAATTTGTATAAATAGAAGCCATTAATTTTGTATATTAATTTTTTCTCTCACTGCTATTTGGAATTTTTTTACTCTTTGTAAGAATTTTCAGCTGATTGTTTTGGTTTTTCAAGTACATATGATTAAGCTACAAATGTTTTCCCATTTCTATATCTCTAATTTCTTTTTCTTGTCTAATTGTATTAGTACTCCAGAACAATGTTAAATAATAGTAGTGATAATGGACATCATTGTCTGTTGCCAAAGTGATCAAGAATGCTTCTAGCATTTCCCCACTAAGAATGATACTGGATTTGGGATTGAAATAGATATATTTTACCAGGTATAGAACATACCTATTTCCAAATGAACTGGAGGTGTTTCTTTTTGTTAAGTCTGAACATTAAATATTGTCACCACTTCACAAGTATGGATATAATCATGTGCCTTCTTCCTTAAATGTAATGTCAACAGATTTCTTTTTATTTATTGAACCATTATTATCTATCTCCCTGAAATAAACCCCTTTAATCAGGATGTTTTATTCCTTTTAATATCTGCTAGATTCTGTTTGTCAACAATTTATTTAGGATTTTTACATAATTTTTTGCATGAACATAAATATGAAAAATCTAAAGTTTTCTTTAAATATAATCTTTGTTAAATTTTGATGTCAATATCATGCTAGTATCATTCTAAATATTGTTAAATTTTCTTTTCCTGTTCTCTGGAACACTCTACCGTTAACATTATCAGGTTTTTAAGGGTCTGGTAGAATTCTTTTGTGAAACCATCAGGAGCTATTGATGATAATGGGTGTGGGGCATAGAGTTCTCTGCCCTGCTCCCCATTCCCAGGTAATTTGTATGTTTTTATTTTCTGTATGTTTTAGACTCTTTTAGGTAATTCTCTCTCTAGAAATTTACCACTTTATTCATTTTTTCAAATTACTCACCTAGAATTTGGAAAACAAAATCTTTTATGGCTTAAATTTGCAGCATTTTGAAGTTATTTTCCTATTATCCTTTCTTACATTATATATTTGTGCACTCATTTTTTTATTTCACAAGCTAACATTTTAATTTTCCCAAATAAGTACTTCTATTCATCTCTTTTCTAATTCATTTATTTCTGCTTTAATGTATATTGATTATTTGTTTTCTATAGATTGATTTTGCCATTTTTTTCAAACTTTCTAATTTACTACTCAAAGTAGTAAATCTATACTTTTTCTTCTGAAATTTGTTTCATCTGCATACTACAGATTCTAGTATGCTGTGTTTCTATTATATTTATTTTCTCAATTTTAACCATTTTAGTTTATATTTCCTCTTTGAGATGACTTTAAGAGAAAGATTTTTAAATGTGATGAAGTGTCATTTTAAATTTTCTTCTCTTATTAATGCTTTCTCGTTTTACTGCATTGTGATTGGTGTAATTTTCCTTGTGATACTGCAAATGTTCGGATTCTGTTAACATTCCATGGTCACCAGGGAAGATGTATTCTCTGTTTTCAGGATACAGTTTTAAATATCAATTAGGTCCGTATGATAAATTATGTTGGCTACATCTTACAGGTTTACATATTTTTGTCCACTTGATCTGTCATGAACTATGGAAGAAAATTAAGTTGCTTCTATTTCTTCTGTTAATACTGTTTTGTTCTATCAATGGTACAGAGATAGATTTCTCTGCTATATTTTCACTGTGAATGTTTCAGTCCTTTATAAAGTGGTATTTTGTTTAACATTATAAAGTGTTCTTTTTGACTCATTTCAATTCAGTGCAACTTATACTAAGCCTTGCCTTATATCATCAAGATCATGACTTTAACTTACTTTTAATTTGCATTTGAAATAAATGTACCTTAACTGCCATTCTCTTTACTTCTATTGTTCCACTTTTCTAAGTTTTATTATTTCTACTGTCAAAACAACTAACATCATAGTCTCTTCTGTTGTCCTAATGGCTACATTTGGTTTATTCTTAGTCAAAAAGTTAACATGAGTGAGTGCTCATGGCTGCTATGCTTGTAGTTTTTTCAGACATCTCTTGGAGGACTGTAGCTCATCTTCTAAAAAATTCCTGAAGATGTTTCCCAGGAACAATATTCCCTGATTTGTGCATGTTCAAAATTGCTATTGCTTTTGTACTTTAACATTTTTGCTGGTTATAAAATTCTTAAGTCAGACTCTTCCTTAAGATTTTATAGTTGCTCTACTATCTTCTAGCACTGAATATGTTACAGGTAGTTTAAGGTCACATTGATCTTTTCCTTCTACTTGTGACTTCTTTTTGGTCACCTAAAGGATTCTTTTACTACTCTAATGTTAAGCAATTTAACTTGGATATCCAAGTTAAATATCCATTTTTTTAAATGTTTGTAAAATTTTTTTAAAATGTTGACAGCTTTAAGGCAATTTCCATTAGACTTGCTATGTTTGATTTTCAACATGTAAACTAAAGTCTAATTTATAGAAGTGCATTTAATTTATATCTTTAAGTACTTACGGCATCACATAACTTCTGCTTTCTTTTTTAGTGACTCCAATAATGAGTATGCTTGACATACTTTGCCTGTCTTCTATAGCTACCAATTTCTCTCTAATCCTTTAAAGATTGTTTTAATGTTTATTTATTTTTGAGAGAGAGAGAGAGCAAGCAGGGGAGGGGCAGAGAGAGGGTGACACAGAATCTGAAGTAGGCTTCAGGCTCTGGGCTGTCAGCACAGAGCCCAACGTAGGGCTCGAACCCACAAACCATGAGATCATGACCAGAGCTGAAGTCAGACGCTTAACTCACTAAGCCACCCAGACACCCCTCTAATCCTTTTAAATTTTTAAAATGTGTTTCATTTTGCTCACTTTTCCCATATCCATCCTCTGGATCTTTGCTGTTTTCAGCAATGTTTATTTTTTGTTATTTTCCTGCCAACTTAACCTTTATTCCTGTGGTTTTATTTTTCTCTCCCACTTCTTTCTCAAATCTCTCCAATGTTACCTACCATCTCTTTTCTGAGTTCTTCTATTTTTGATTTGCACTAATCCTTCAAAGAGACATTTATTTCTTTAAGGTTTTGTTTTGCTTTAATTTTAAATTTATGGTACAACTTTCAATAACTTTGTCTCTTTCATGGCTACATTGTTTTATTCTTTCTCATAAACTTTTCTTACCTAGAGCTTGGTTTTCCTCATTTCCTCATGTTTTCCTTGTGATTTCTTTTTTAACAAAGATCTTGGGCTGGTTCTATTTTTATACTGTAGTATTGAAACTCATTTTTTTTTTTTCTTCTGTACCACTGTTTACTGGAGGTTCATGTGGGGAAGGGTCCAGGGAGACGATCCAGGATCACAGCACTTTTTCTCATGATGAAGGATTTAGTTTGTATGTTTATTTGCTCTTCACTTTTCCTCAGCCAATGAACATAGCAGCCGTGGCACTTTTCTTAAATGTCCTCTTCTCTGTTGCAGCAGAGACTAGCTATTTGCTGAATCTATGGCTGTGTTTTCATGTGCTCGGCCCACCTACCTCACTGCTGGGAACCAAGCTGGGTCTGAGAAAGCCCCTGCCCTCTTCCGCTGCACTCAATGAGCAGATGTATCCTGGGATGTAAACGGGGCTCAGATACTGCACCTCCGATTGTGTCTCTCATCTTCAAAAATAGCCCTTTTTTTTTTTTTAATGTTTTATTTATTTCTGAGAGAGAGAGAGGCAGCGTGAGCAGGGGAGGGTCAGAGAGAGAGGGAGACACAGAATCTGAAGCAGGCTCCAGGCTCTGAGCCAGCTGTCAGCACAGAGCTCGACGCGGGGCTCGAACCCACAAACTGTGAGATCATGACCTGAGCCAAAGTCAGACGCTCAATGAGTGAGCCACCCAGGTGCCCCAAAAGAGCCCTCTTTTAGTGCAATGGCTGCGTCCTGTCTCCGTCCTTGTCTATTTCTACCTCCTACTGTACAGTGTCCACAGCTTTGGGTAGAAATTCTTTCATTGGGGGAAAGGAGATTAGTAGTCTCCTAGTCTCAGCAAACAAAGGTTGTTCACATCTTTGTTTCTCATTCACCTTGTTGTTTTGCATAATTTGGGGGAAGAGGGTAAGATAACGTGACTCTAAACTACCACATTCAAATCAAAGGTCCTTTTCTAAATTCTTCAGTTTTTAGTCTTAGAAGTTGAACATTCACAAAATCCACATGTTTTATATGTTTAGGAACTGAGTCGGAAGTACTCAGAAATAATAACAGCCATCTGCTTTATGTCTGGCACTGCTCATACACATACATCTATTTTCTTGTGTACTCCTCAAAACAGCCCTGCAAGTTAGGTATTATTATCTCTCTTTTGCAAATGAATAGCAGAGCCCAGATTTCAACCTGGATCTCTCTGATGCGAAAGCCCACAGTCTTTACTCCAAACCACACTCAAAATTGGGTCCTATCCTCCCAAGATAATTTTAACATGTTTAATTGTTGTGGAAACCAAATCATTCCTGCTTGATTAGACTGTGACATTATTTCTTGTTTTGGAATCTAAATTTCTTTAGCCTCCTCCAAATATTTGTTTAAACCACTAGCTACATATAGGAGGGTTGTTCGTTGTTGATTGAGAACTAGATTTCCTAAACTGTAAAACCACAGAGCCCAACATAACACAACCAATATGCTGTTTGGTTTTGTCCCCTAAGCAACTGACCAAACACTACTATAAATGTGCCTGCCAATGGATTTGACAAAGATTAAGAATGTTGATACACCTCCTACCTAAAAAATTAACTTTGAATACACATAACATAAATAACAAACACAAGAACATTTTAGTGACAAACAATTGAGAGTAAGATTACAAATATTTCACTTTGGGCAGAACTGACATAATTATCTCATAAACATTTTAAACTTTCTACATGGTCCAATATTTCATACAGAGTTACAGACAGAAATTAACAATTGCTATCATACCATTCTTGCCATTTAAAACAAGGCACATCACAAATCTTTTGTTCTTCCAAAATAAAGTTTTATTAAAATTTTTCAATGGATATCCTCCAAAGATAGCCTTAAAGAGAGACACAATAATAGAAGAGCACAGTATTTCAAGTCAAGACTTGTGTTTCTATACCAGTTCTTACATTATTAGCGGGGTGAATTTGGACAAGTTATTTAATTCTCTAGCCTCAGTGCCTTTGTGCATAAAATAGACTCGGAAATAACCTTTCCTCAGTTTTTCTATGTGGTTAACACCATGTAAACAGCTAGCATGGTTCATAACACACAGTAGATCCTCAATAAATATTAATGAAATCTGAATAAAATTATGATAAATTTCTTAATTCTCCTTTCTGTGGCATTTAGAGCTAATATAATCATAGCAATAAAACTCAACTGTTTTTCTCAAGGATATATCAGCTGTTATAATTAGCTTTAAATTGGGGCGCTGGATGGCTCAGTCAGTTAAGTGTCTGACTTTGGCTCAGGTCATGATCTTGCGGTCCGTGGGTTTGTACTGACAGCTCAGAGCCTGGAGCTTGCTTCAGATTCTGTGTCTCCCTCCCTCTCTCTCTCTCTCTGCTCCTCCCCTGCTCATGCTAGCTCGCTCTCTCTGTCTCTCTCTCGCTCTCAATTTTTTAAATAATAGCTTTAAATAGATATTAATGTTCCACTTTTTTCCTCTCTCTGGCCACAATGTAAAGCAAGACTTATCTTTGGCATGGACTCAAAGTTTTCTCTACTATTTTTTTTAAAGAAATAGATCTCTTGCTCGGATGGATTAAAAGGTTTTTTGTTCTTTTTTTTTTTTAACTGTAGGCGGTGGAATAAAATAAAAATGAATACCAATCCTGGCTTTGCTATTTACTAGCTATAGCAAGCTTTTTAATATCTCAGAGTCTCACTTCCCTAACTGTAAAACTCTGACAGACTGGTTAGAAACGAACAGCACAAGGTTTATGAAAAATGTAGGTAACAGACACTCAATAAAGTAAGGTGAGCTCCTCCCCTATGAAAATTACAGAAGTCTTTACAGTTCCAATTATGCTTACACCCAATGTATGTTCCGATTTACCCCTGGGATTTAGTCAGAGTTCAGCCCATAGTAGGTGTTAATACATAAGTGTTCATTATTTTGCTATCAGAAGACATTGCAGAGCTTGTAGACAGGGTGTACTTTATTAGGTTACAACTTTTGAAAATTCCCAATTTTTTCAACCCCTGATCCCATAAAGCATACAATTTAGCAGGAAGGTAAAAATGAACCAAATAAGTGCAAACCAGGCTGTCTATGTATGGTATAAACAAAGCCACTGAAGAAGAAGAGACAAAGTCTCTTTCACCTGGGCATATATACACAGAGTTTGAAAGTGACCATGTGGGCTCCAGTTCTACTCAACCATTTGCTGCACGGCTATGGGCAACCTATTTAAAAATTCTTTTAGCCTCAGAAGCCTCACCTTTAAAATGGATCTTCCCAAGGTTGTCAAGAGAATTAAACAAACTGAAGTATAAAGCCCAGCACCCAGGATATGTGAGTCAATGATACTACTACTACTATCTAAGTCCCACATGAGTATACTTTGACATGTACCCCCATGTCTATCAAAGCCATGCTGTCAGTTCTACAATGGACTGTTTATAATGGTGATTACACAAATAAACAAGCAGCTACCTGTTATTAGTTCCAAAGTGCTCAGATATGTTTGGCAGAAAAAAATGGAAAAAAATAGCATTTCAGTAAAGCAATATAAATACCTTGACTGAACTATGAACCTAGGAAATTTAAGTTCTTGTTTCTATAAATCTGGATTGTTTTAATTCTACATTGAAAATGCTTCTTGTTTAAATGTTATTTCTTAATTTAGAAATAAAAGGAAATAAGGAAAGACAAGCAGGTCCTTTGGGTGGATTATTTTTCCACAATAGGGTATTTTACTTCATTCTGATTTTCTGGCATTCAGTCACGTGAACTGCTCAATGGACCTGACTTGGATTTCGCTGAAACCACAAAGGCAAGAGATGGCGCCTGGGAAGCCCATGACTAACTTCCATCACAAAAATAAGCATCTTTGCCAAAACTCTGTATTTACTTGAGGCAACATCAAATTTTTGGTCAATCGAGGCAACAAGAATAACAAAAAACACCTATCGATATGTATAGCTATGAAATGAACATTAAATATCAATTGTACTTTAAATTCCTAAAAGCAGTTGTTTCATATGTTGCCCATCCTTTCGTGCCTATTTTCCATGTGCCTTGGATATGACAGGAAGCTTGTGAAAATGTTAGTATAAAAATTTTAAACTCTGTTGTAAGGGGAAAATTGTGAACTACCTTTACCCATGAAATAATATGCTTCAAGGTAAGAACACACTGTTCTGAAGAAATGATCACATCTAATCAAATATTCTCGTTTGGAGGAAAAAAATACTTATTAATGTCCAATAGGTAACAATGAAATAAAAGATGGTCTATATATAATACTTTAAACAATGTTTTAGTGGGGCACCTGGGTAGTTCAGTCAGTTAACTAATGCATCAGATTCTTGGTTTTGGCTCAGCTCATGATCTCACAGTTTGTTTGAGCTTTCGTGTCAGTGTGGAGCCTCTCTCTCTTCTACTCGCTCTCTCTCTCTTTCCACCTCTTTCCTGCTTACATGCACAAGCACACAGTCTCTCAAAAACTAAGTAAATAAATAAATAAAATTCAAAAAAAAAGTTTTAGAATAATGTTAATATTCCTTGTGGAAATACTCATAATGTAATGCTGGGTGGGTGAAATATAAAATAAAATTATAAAATAAAATATATACAATCTCGGAGAGGGCAAGATGGCGGAGAAGTAAGGAGCTCCGTACTTGCACTCGCGCCCATACATCACACAGAAAAGATCTGAAGACATTGGAAACC